>NC_081791.1:22862361-23025559 GCF_963082965.1 Carassius carassius | reverse complement strand
TCTGGAGTCGCTCGAGTGAACGAGTGGATCTCATGAAAACTGTCAAGCACATGTGATAATTTATCACGGGGCAAATTTCCATAGCAAAATCAGAATAAAAATATATAAAATAAATTTTGCTTAAAGTAAAGGAAGCTTGTAGGACTTCAATTCACGTCACTGCTAAAATTATATATTTTATTTAAAAGATTAAATATATATTTATGGATTTAAGTATTTGTTGCACTTTAATTTACTCTGTTGATTTAAAAAAAAAAAAATCAAACGTTACATTTTGTTTAAAGAAAAGGAAGTTTGTAGGAGCGTTACATTTATTTTGCATTACATTATTTTAAAGGAAATTAGCACTTTTCCTGCCAGTTTATTTTTGCTGTGATGCAAACAACAAATAAATAAATGATAGATATATTTTATTTTATTTATTAAAGTATTTTTGCACATTAATTTGTTTTTTTTTGAAAACAAAGCTTGTTGATAAAAAAAAAATCTTACATTTTGTTTAATGGAAAGGAAGCTTGTAGTACATAATTTTTATGATATAATGACATACAGTATATTATTTGATTTTTATTTAAGTATTCATACATCGTGGAAGTACAAATGTTGTAGCACTTTTCTGTATGTTTGTTTAAAATAATGAGAATTATCATGTATGTACAGTATATACATTGTACAGATGTTTGGGTTGGTAGGACTTTTCTTTTTTTGAAACTTTTATTCTGCAAGAATGCATTACATTTATCAAAAGGTGACATTAAAAAAACCTTTACTGTATAATGTTACAAAAGATTTGTATTTCATATAAATGCTGTTCTTTTGAACTTTCTTTTAATCAAAGAATCCTGAATATACCGTATTATGATTTTTCAAAAATATTAATCAATCAGAACTGGTTTCAGATTTGATAATAGTAAGAAATGTTTCTTGAGGTGCAGATCAGCATATTAAATGTTTCTGAAGAATCGCGTGACACTGAAGACTGGAGGAATGAAGCTGACAATGAAGCTTTGCATCACATTAATTTATTACATTTTAAATAAATGTAAGTACAAAACAATTAATGTAAATTGAAATAATTTTTTACAATATTTCTATATTTTTGATTGAATAAATACAGCCTTGGAGAAACAATACATTTTACCAACTTCAAAACATTTGAACAGTAGTGTATCTTTATTTCCCTTTCAGTCGGTCACTCTCGACGCCACATCGGTGACCGACGAATATGGGATATCGCTTCGATAGAACAATCTACTTTGAGTGTAAACTAAACAAGCCAGTGCACATTGGCATGCAATTATTGCATCAAGCTGCCGCTGATCACTGCGTGAGTATAAGAAGGCAGTAGGTGCAATGCATACCAGCTTTTCGCTTCGAAGCTGAGCGACAATATCATTCTGTTTACCTCAGCTGTGTTTCTACGGTGAACTGTGAGTTCAGCACGCTCTGGGAAGCTTCCTGTGTTGGTGAGACGGCGCTACAGCGGCGGTCGTTCCAGTGTCAAGTGGGTTGCACACTTCAGGCTGCACTACCCCCTGTCGTGTGGCAAGCGGCCATCTCCCCTGTGCGCCATATCTAAAAGAGCTCCACGGGTGCGTCTTTATAAAGATGACGGATCGTCCTTTTAAGGATGCCGTTTCACCCGTGCGTTTCTGAGTGCTGGTCACGATCGCTGCCTCACGTGTCTGGGCGTCAAGCACGCTGAGGTGACTTTCATGGATGCGTCATGTTCTCATTGCGAGAAGATGACCATCTCGGAGCTGTGAACCAGGCTCCGCTACCTTCAGGGGGGCGGAGTCCCGCGGCCTCTGCCGCGATCTGGGGCTCATTCTGGTGGACACTGTGTGGAGGGTCACAGTGGTGGCAAACCCTGCAGGGAACCAACCCTCTGGGGACCACCACTCCTCTTGCACCTCCGATCCAGCGGAGCAACCCACGGAACGCACTGGGCCCTCTTCAAGGAGCGTACCAGTGGTATCCACTGGGCCTCAGATGACTGATCACTGATGACAGATGACTGATGCTCGAGCTCAGCTGGATGACGAGCTCACCAAGTCGTGGATGGCACCTTTTACTGCCAGAAACCGACCGGTGGGCTCCTCCTCCCTCACCACTCTCGATGGCATTGCAGCGAAGGGGTATTCGGGAATCCCGTCGGTGGAGCGGGCGGTAGCGATGCAATTGTGTCCTAAGTCCGCCTCCTCCTGGCGTGGAGACCTGGTGCTTACTTCCCGGGCCTGTAGGCACTCGTCTGGTCTGACCGGCAGTGCCTATGCGGCTTGCGGGTAAGCTGCTTCCGTCTTACACGCCATGGTGTTACTGCAGGTGCACCAGGCTAAGGCACTGAAGGACCTGCACGAGGGTGGTCACGACCCAGAAGTTCTAAAGGAACTCCGAACCGCAACTGACCTTGAGCTCCAAGCGACGATTTACTGACTCAGAGACGGGGCACCATTTGCCCATTCAGGTTGCGAGCTCAATCAACTAGAAGTGCTGCATCCTCCTAGGAGCTGGCTCGTGGCGCCTCGTTGACAGATATTTGTAGTGCTGCGGGCTGGGCAACCCCTAACACATTCGCGAGGTTCTATAGCCTTCGTGTAGAGCCGCCATCCTCCTGTATTCTTACCTCAAACGGGTAGTGACACTGAGAGGCCCCGGTTAATGTCGGCTTGCTGAAACTGCTCCAGAGTGTCCGTACTGTAGACCCTGTTGAGATCCTCCATCACCCTAAGCAGCTTGATGCGGTGGAACGTCCGGTGCCAGGCCTTCATGATGAATCCATGAGAACCATGGAAGGCTGGGTTCCATATTGAGACCTAAGTGGTACTCGTATGTGTATAGTCCACGGTATAGCCTTAGAGCCCGTGTTTCCCTGGCAGACTTCTGCCTCCCCAAGAGGGTTTTAATCACCTCAAATTTCTCTGTATACTCCTAAACGGATGCTAAATGTGTATTTGCCCCCGAGACCTCCTTCAGGAAGGATGGGGCTTCCGCAGCGTCCCGGTTCCAAGCGGAACGGGTACGTTTTCCCAGTGTTATCCAATCTCACCCAGTGAGGTAGTGCTTTGACAATGGTGAGTGGAACTACTTGTTCCTGGTATGCATTGCACCTGCTGCTGCCTTATACTCATGCAGTGATCAGCGGCAGCTGGAGTGCATTGGCTCGTTTAGTTTACACTCAAAGTAGATTGGTCTATCCAAGCGATATCCCATATTCGTCGGTCACCGACGTGGCGTCTCCGTTTCCTCCAAGTTTATTTGTATAGAGCTTTTTACGATGCAAATTGTTACAAACCAGCTTTACAGAAAATGAAAGTTTCTACATTATATTTAGTAATAGCTTGTATATGGTGACTATCTCAAGTTGATGTCCATATGGCAGAAATGTACAGTAAAAATAAAATAAAATATAAAATGTGTGTTTCCCTCACACATTTCATCCTTGTAGACTTGACAATGCAGATTTAGCATTATGCTGACTATTTTGACCTGTCTGTGTTAATAACTGTTAAACCGTCCATCTCTTTTCAGTCATTCCACTCACAACTTGACAGTTTCAGTGCCCTGGGCCAGTTCATAAAATCACATATATATAATTTCAGATGACAGAAATTATGTATATATATTCAATTTTTTCCCTCATGTAGCTACAGGGAGTGTTTGGCAGAAAGCTGTGACAGTTCACCTCAGATACAGCTTCAGTTTTCCCAAGAGAGATGGATGCTTTAAAAGGCAGATGAGCTATCTGTCCAGTGTGACACCCGGACCGTAGTTCCTTGAGTGCTCCCTAGACATTCTCTCTCGATCAAGATCCAATTAAATCTGTTGCATGCGTGACTTCCTTCCTGGTCTTGAGGGTCTCCCTAGAGATCTGGTATTCTGAAGAGAACAGCACCAATAAATAGCTAAACACTGGAGACCTCCGCTCAACATTAATTTGTATGAACCAATTCTCTTCTTACACAAGTGCATCCTCTCTGTGGAATTGATTTCTTGTCCTAGTATTTTGCCTTTGTTGTGTCCTGAACTCCTGCTCTGGAGAGATGTTAACTGAGGCCAGCGATTAAAATGCATTGTTGGATGTAATAGTGCCGGTATTGAAGATTCTGTGTCAGGGGTGCATGTGTTTTGTTTGCTTGTTTGTGAACTTTGTTTGTTTTTGGTATGTTCTATTCCCATCTATCCCGAAATAATCAAATGTTTTATACCAGGACATTGCAACCATGCAGCTCTGTGCTAACAAGTTGGATAAGAAGGATTTCTTCGGGAAGTCTGATCCCTTCCTGGTGTTTTACCGCAGCAATGAAGACGGCACGTGAGTATGAGTGGCTAAAGGAATACATTTACTCAGGCCATTTAAGATATAGATGAGTTTGTTACTTCTTCGGAACAGATTTGGAGAAATTTTGAAGAGAAAAGCTGCATGTTATAAAAGAAATAAATCCATCGTTATGGAATTTTAACTTTAAACTTACACTTCTCGCCAAAATCTGAATCCATAATCTAACACACATCAAAACAACGCACATCAAAACCCGCCAACATATTTGTTTAGAACTGTTTTGGACTGTTTTTACTTGTAAACAGTGCTTGATCTGTGGATGTTTCTCTCATGATTAATATGAGACAACTTTTTTCACATTAGAAAGCAATATTTATAATTACAATACAATCACAATACTCATATTTAGCTGGAAGCAATGGTTTAAAGTTAAAAATGTCTTGATGGATCTGTGTATTACAAACATGCAGGATTACTGAGCAAGTGATGTAGTGATACATTTCTCCAAATGTGTTTTGATGAAGAAACAAGCTCATCTACATCTTGAAAGGCCTTTCATTTTTTTGGTAAACTATTCCTTTAACAACATGCCCTAGTAACAAGGCATGATGCAACATTCGCTTGTGTTAGGTAACCTAAAGTAATTAATTTTTTATTAAAGTAAAAAAAAAAGATCAGCCTAACTACTGCATTAAATCACACCAACGAAAGTCATTTTTAAGGGTGAGATCAGGTACAAAAAGCTCCTTAAATGCACAATTCAAACAAAAATTATAACTCTATCGTCATTTATTCACCATCATCGTTACAAAGCTGTATAACTTATTTTCTTATGCAGCTCAAAACATGAAAAGAAATTAAACAACCAGTAAAATGTCCTGCTTTGTGTTGACTGACATGGTTAAATCTTTTTTTGGCAACTGTCCTGAAAGAAGAAACATGGTAGAGTGAGGATTTATTGCTTTATTTTATCATTTTGTGCCTGGTGGGGACATGATATTAGCTAAATGTTTCTAGACTGAACATAAAACCCCATAAAAGTCAAAATGATCCATAAGTGTTAGCTCACTTGACTGATAACAGAGGGTTATGGTAGTGTTGTGAAACCCAAGAGGCTCTTCATGCCCACCATGAGCTGCTCTTGATGATAACCACTTTTATTGATGTTTCGCTGTATTTGGTTGGTATTCGTTTTCAAACATATTTCTTCAAAGAAAACTATACAGGTGTCATAACAAGCCTTTAAGTAAGATTTCCTTTTTGATTTGGCTCTTTTGTAGGTTCACTATCTGTCACAAAACAGAGGTGATAAAGAATACATTGAACCCTGTGTGGCAGCCCTTCACCATCCCAGTGAGAGCTCTGTGTAACGGAGACTATGACAGGTGAGGCGCTGCAATCCTTACGAAGAGTATAACCCTGCTGCATGACTACTTAATGTTGACATCAAGTCTTTTTTTCACCATTTAAACTTTCTTAATCGATACTCAGGTCTTGCTGTGAATAATTAATTGACTCATGTTTTCCAGGGAAAATACCAGTTGTTAAATATTCACTTGTTTCATTTAATATATATACATATTAGTTAAAATGGGTTTAAATAGCTTTTCTTGTTTACTTAAAATATGTAAGGGTTAATGTTTAAAAAAAATATTAGGGCTGTCAATCAATTGATTAATTAATTAATTTTTTTAAATAATGTAATTCCTAGTTAATGCATTCAGTTAATCTTTCAGGAAAGAAAACTAAATAATGTGTAATTATTGTTCTCTATACCTACAGTAAATACAACTTGATCATAACACATGGGAGTTGCAAATCTGAAAGAATTACATTTTAAACCTTGATACTTTCTCTACTTTATAGACTTAATCTTTGGTAACAGATGTTTTTGCTGCTACCCTGTGCATTAGTCTTCTTGAGGTTTGATGATAATTAAAATTCACCACATGAAGAATGCAAATGACTTTTGTTAAACTTCCGTTCTGGGTTTGGTTTATAAACATGTTTTCCATAACAGGGTTATTTCAGTATATCATTGACATATTATCATAGTTTTTATAAGTAGTTTGAATCAGTTAAAATGAAAAATTATGCCTTGGCAACTAGCTGGAATAAAATGTTTTTTTTTATACTTTATTTTGGTTAATGTTTATTTTATTTCAAGTAATGACATAACCCTGATAAATAAGAAATTATTTTATTATTTTTTTATACTGAAACATTTCTAAATATGCATTGGTGCATAATTTTGACAGCTCTAATACAATGAATATATGATATGCTATATTTATATATAATATATTATATGCTTTAGATTCTTGTGTGCATTCTTAGAGCCAGTACATTTTTATTTATGTTCGTAACATGTAAATAATCTTTTTAATAGGAGTCTATGCTTTTTGAGAGCAAGCGATTTTTAGTTGTACCTTTAAAGCATCTCTCAGACCTGTGTAGCGAGCTCTGAGGTGTGGAAACGGGCAGCTGTGTCTCGGTGGCAGTCGGAATGATCCCAGCAGTCAGCTGGAGTGAGACAGTGGCCGGTGCTGGTGTTATTTTGGACTGGTTCTGTAGACTCACCAGGCTGCTGTCATACTCTGACCTTTAGAGAAAATTCAGGCTGTCTGCACTTCATTTTAGATATTGACTTGCTGTGCGGTTTGATTTGTTTGTAATCTCTCCAGAACAGTGAAGGTTGATGTTTATGACTGGGACAGAGATGGAAGGTACGCTGTTCTTCATGGCTTGCTTGTGTTTCCCCTCGTGGGTAGTAAATATTGTGTTTATGAATAAAAAAATTATCCTGCATAACAAGAATGACTCGAGCCAAATTTTCATTAGCCAAAATAATTTCTTCTCAGCACGCTTGTGCAATGCTCAGTAAATATTCCTCGCTCAAGTAAACGTTTTGATTTTTCTACAGTCATGACTTCATCGGAGAGTTTACGACCAGCTATAGAGAGCTGTCTCGTGGGCAGAGCCAATTCAATGTTTATGAGGTAAAAACATTTTGTGCAAATCAATTTTGAGTTCTGGCAAAAAATAATTCTGCACTTTTAGAGTTATTTTGCTGTGATTAAAAAACACTTACCATGAACAGAGAAGAGAATTAGACTTGCAAATCTTATAAAGTGAAAAAGGATTTCAAAAGAGTATTTTTGCATGTGTTGTTTGTATGTGCATAAATTGTGGGACACATCTAAATACAGTGTTTTAGAACTTAGTTAAAATAGTTTTTTACGACAGTGATTTGAATATAAATTCATTCAATGTTGTTTGATTTTCAATTTCATACAACAGATACAGTAAAGAGAGGCCAAAGGAGGGGATACAGACATACAGACGTGTTGAAAACCAGTTACTTTTCATTCAGTTATAGTTTTTATGTTGATCTAACTTAAATTAAATTAATAGATTAATAAATAAAACCTGTGCTTCTGATGCCTCCAAAAAAGTAAAGGGACAACAACGTGGGCTGTATTCGTGAAGTGTCAAAAATGTTTTGTGAATCATACGAGAAAAAAACAGATTGAGGACACTTCAGTTAAATGTCATATTTCTTTCAGCCTTGCTTGATGGGTGTCTTTTTGTTTCTTCTTTATTCAGGTTCTGAATCCCAAGAAGAAAGGGAGGAAAAAGAAATATGTCAACTCTGGCACGGTACGTGTGAATGGATTACCTGTCAAGCGCTCTCCTCGTCTGATGTATTTTCATAATGACTTCCATTATCTCTCCTCTCTTTCTCTCTTTCACTCTCTCTAGGTAACACTTTTGTCCTTCAAAGTAGAATCGGAGCACACATTTGTGGACTTCATTCGAGGCGGGTGAGTGCCCCTTAAAAGTCCCTGGATAAATTAGGCTGGAGAAAGATGCAGATTTACTGGTTAGAGAGCATCTGGAATAGATTAGTCAATCTGAATAACTTCAAGACAATACCAATAAACCAATGCAAAGATTGACACAATGTCACTTACATATATTCCATAATTGGAGCCATGCAAGCATTCAAGCCTTCATGTTTTTGAAAGTATCCAGCAAGAAACTTTGTTCCCCAAGCCATGCTTACTGGGAGCAGGCAGTAAAGAATGAGTAAGAATAACATACAATATCTAATCAACTGACAGTCATAATAAAAATGTAACAAAAAAAAAAAAAAAAAATCTAAAGCAATCATCACATACTCATTTCCAGACATCTGAAATCAAGCCAGTGATTCAGTATATCATACCATATGCTTGCCTTTTAATTGCAGCTGGACCTTTAATTATGCATTGACTTGATAAAAAAACATATGTTTGTTTAATTTAAATAAAAACAAGTGTTTCTTTTTTAATTTATTGATTGATTTAACATGTCTAGATTAGAAGCATTTTGATAATTTGCTCAGATTATTCAAAATTATTTTTTTTAATTTTGACTATAAAACAATTTGCATATACAGTGTCATCCAAAAGCTCCAAGTTGAAATTCAATTAAATTGAAACCTTGAAATAAACAAAGTGTTAGTACTTTGAACATTTAGCAAAGTAATCACGATGCAAATGAATTCAAAAGAATAGGAGATATTTGGACTATAATATTTGGACTCTGGACTATTTCTAGGTTACTAATCAAATGTGTGACATTGAGTTTGCAAACTCCTTTGTACTAAAGGTCAAGTGTCTTGCTACTTTTAAAGTATGAATAATATGTGTTAGGTTTGTTCATATCGGCTTGAGTGCTACTGTCATTAAAACTAAATGGAGACCAAATAAATACTAAGATCTTATGTTTTTCAATTCAGTTTTTGCAATCAATCAATCAATCAATCAATCAATCAATCAATCAATCAATCAATCAATAATTGTGCAATTAATAAATAATTAAATAAATAAATAAATAAATAAGCAATTTAATTAGTAGACTTTGTATACACCACTATATAAATTTTATACATTTTTATTTGATACATTTTTATATTTTCTATGTTTATATATTTTAACATGTAATTTACTGGCAAAGTTGAATTTTCAGCAGCCATTACTTTAAGCATTACGTCTTCAGTCATCAGTATCACATGATCCTTTCATGATCTTTTTTTCTTAAAAATTCTTTGATGAATAGAATTAGCATTCTTTTAATACTTTTTTTTACATTTTGCTGTTTTTTTTGTAAGATAATAAATGTTTTTACTTTAAATTTTGATAAATTGAAAGAAGGTTGGTGAATAAAAAAAAAAAAAAAAAAAAAAAAGAATCTTACTAATGCAAAACATTTGCATCAGTAATATGCATCAGCAAAACATCTGAACCGTAGTATATATATTTACACACCCTGCACATGTAATATAGCATGTCATATTAAGTATCCATATGTACTGCATTAGTTACACACTTCTGACTGTGATTCTTTTCCATGTTGAAAACAGAACACAGCTCAACTTCACTGTAGCCATAGACTTCACCGCCTCTAATGGTAAGACCATCTTCATTACATAAGCATTTGTGTTTGTGAGGCATGCGATTGTCTCATGTCCGTTTCAGATTTAGAGCTCGGCACTGATGTAAGTGACCACGATGTCTTTGCTCTTTTGTCTTGTATTGATTGATACCTGAACGCAGGAAACCCATCTCAGCCGACCTCGCTCCACTACATGAACCCGTATCAGCTGAACGCATACGCCATGGCCCTTAAAGCCGTGGGGGAAATCGTCCAGGATTATGACAGTGACAAACTCTTCCCTGCCTACGGCTTTGGAGCTAAACTCCCTCCTGATGGCAAGATCTCTCATGCTTTTCCCCTGGTGAGTAACAGCTTGAAAAGAGCCATCATTAACCCTGGAAAGCCTGACATATAAAATCATAGTTAGAAAAAAAAATATCTAAAAAAAATTATGGAACCGTTTTTGAACCTTTAGACTAAATATAAAATATTTAATATAATATTGTGTAATATTTAATACATCAGGCTTTTATTACTGATGTATATATAGTATGATATGGGAGAATATGGAGCTCAGAAATAAGCATCTCGGTTTTATTAAGTGGCCAAAACTGTGCAAAAATATACAATTTGGTGCGGTTGCTAATATTTATATAGCCAGAAAATATGATCAAATTCTGATAGCTTGTTATGTACATTAATAAGAGATTTATAACAGCATAAAATACTATTTGCATAAAATACATTTATGACAATGCATTTTTTGTCAATTTGTCAAGCTGTATTTTCCAATAATATGTCTCGGTAAGATGATATTTAAATGCTTTGTTTTATTACCAAAAGCTGCAGTTTTTATTTTATTGTGAAATGAATGCAATAATGTAATTATGACTGAAAGGTGTACAAATAAACATTTCTCAAAGGCCTGAATTATCATATTTGATGCTCACATTTCAACATGATTAAAAAAACAACAACAAAAAAACAAATTATGTACAGTACAGACCAAAAGTTTGGACACACCTTCTCATTCAAAGAGTTTTCTTTATTTTCATGACTATGAAAATTGTAGATTCACACTGAAGGCATCAAAACTATGAATTAACACATGTGGAATTATATAAGGAATTATATACATAACAAAAAAGTGTGAAACAACTGAAAATATGTCATATTCTAGGTTCTTCAAAGTAGCCACCTTTTGCTTTGATTACTGCTTTGCACACTCTTGGCATTCTCTTGATGAGCTTCAAGAGGTAGTCACCTGAAATGGTCTTCCAACAGTCTTGAAGGAGTTCCCAGAGAGATGCTTAGCACTTGTTGGCCCTTTTGCCTTCTGTCTGCGGTCCAGCTCACCCCTAAACCATCTCGATTGGGTTCAGGTCCGGTGACTGTGGAGGCCAGGTCATCTGGCGCAGCACCCCATCACTCTCCTTCTTGGTCAAATAGCCCTTGATGCCTTTAGTGTACCTCTACACTTTTCATAGTCATGAAAATAAAGAAAACTCTTTGAATGAGAAGGTGTGTCCAAACTTTTGGTCTGTACTGTATGAATAATTAAGCAAACCTAAGTTGCTTCAGCCAAGTAAGTGTTCATCTTGAAATATCACTAACAATATGAAAATTATTCTTACATTCACTTTATAAAAATTAGTAAAGATTTCACAGACAAAAGACACAACCTGAAGGTGGACGGTTTAAGACTGATACTAAAAGTACTTGCTAAAAATGTTTAGTAGATTGTTTACAACAGGTTTTTACAACGTTTTGATCATGTTGATAATTAAAAAAAAGTGTATCAAATATGATGCAATAGGCATTAAAGGGTTAAAAACACTCATACAATAACAAAATGTTCATTTATGAATAAATCATTTAAGAAAGTTATCATTTACTCACTCTGTCATTCCTAACCTGTATTACTTTTTCTTTGAAATCTTTTTTCTAAAATAGGAACATTGGACCCTGTTGACTTTCACTATATAAACAAGAACAGTTAAAACATCTTACTTTGAATTAAGTAAGGTTTGGAATAAAAAATTGTGATAACATTTTAATTATTATTATCCATTATCAAAGCTAAACTATGCTGTTATGCATTTTTAGCTTTGGACATAGCATATAACAATATAAAATATGCCTCAGTCCAGTATGAATAAGTCAGAAATGACTGGAGTTATTCCTCATGTGTTATATATGAACTTGTGGAGCTCTTTTAACACGTGTGTATTCTGACCTCGTAGAACTCCGACTGTGAGAATGCAAACTGCGTCGGCATCGAAGGCGTGCTGGAGGCGTACTATGACTGTCTCCGGAAAGTGCAGCTCTATGGCCCCACCAACTTTGCCCCTGTCATCAACCAGGTGGCACAGTAAGCTAAACAGTTCTCCTGCAATTGACACCAGGTTGAGCTCTCTTTCTGTCTCTCACCCCTGCGAGCTGAACTCCTTCCTGTCACTATCCACTTGTTATTCACTCGAAAGCCTGTCCTCTCTCCACACAAATGCACTTTCGCGCACACACGCTCCAAAGACTCCTCCAGAAACCTGCGCTTGACTAACACTTCACTCAGTGAACCTGCTGCTCAGATGCAGTCGAGGTCCGATGTTTACCACGTAGGAAAAAATAACTTCTTTTAAAGGGACATATCATGGAAAACAGGATTTTTCTGGGGTTTTTTTTAAACAAGATTTTTGTGTGATTCTATGAAGGCAGCACTCGCAACACAATCCTCTCGCTCAGCGATTATTATTTACTGAAGCTGAGCTGCAAAAATGGGTCATTTATAAATTAGTATGGTTGTGATGTGAAGCCACGAGCACGTTAACACACATGTGAACACCTTGTACACACATGTGAAGAGGCTTTTAATTGCCCTTGTCAGTTTCAGGGATTTTTTCAAATCCAGCTAAATCTCTCAATCTGAAGAAAATCAAACCAGAAGTGCAGAGGTGCTTTAAGAGGCACATATTGATCAGCTGCTGCTGCCGTGGTCAGCTTTTCAGAGTTGGTGTGAGTCTCCTCTCTCAGCTCGCCACTTCTTACGTGCCGTGACTGAGACAATATCTGGAGGTGGTTATTAGGGTCGATGAACTGGATGGAACAGACAGATTTAATAAGGAAAGTTCAAGAAAAGGCTTAGAAAAAATAATGAGGATTATTTCTAGCCACATGCTGTAACACAAAACCAGAATCTCCAAATTATTAGCAGTGCTTTTTAAATCATATAGTTACCAGACCCTTATTAATTTTTTTTCTTGTGACCCCAAGTCATTTCTAGGCATACAAATATTTGTTTTGACTTGAACCCATAATTCCATAGCAACTGCTTTGAAATGGACTAGTTTTAGTGCAACTTTATTGCATTATTTTCATTTTCTGAGAAGCATGTTCTTGTTTTGCTTAGATATAGAGGCGTTTAACTCTGTAAACCCTCAGGTGTGCGTCAGAGGTGACAGATGGCTCTCAGTACTTCGTGCTGCTGATCATCACAGACGGTGTCATTTCCGACATGGTACAGACTAGAGAAGCCGTGGTCACCGTGAGTCATTTTTGCTTGTAGACTTTCCCAATGTTCTGTAAAAACAATAATCTTTTTAGCAGGGCATTGGTCACATACTGCCCCTTCCCTGTTTACAGGCGGCGTCTCTGCCCATGTCAATCATAATTGTAGGAGTCGGCCCTGCTGAATTTGATGGTGAGATTGTGGCACTGCAAACACAGATGCTCTCAAAATAAAAATCGAATATGTGATGTAACTGTTCTCGTGTTAATGTAACAGCAATGGAAGAGCTGGATGGAGATGAGGTCAGGGTGTCCTCCAGGGGACGTGTTGCTGAGAGAGACATTGTCCAGGTACATAATGTTATCCATCTTTATGTGGTACTTTTGGTTTTTTTATTTCTGAAAAAAAGTAAGATTTTTCCCTTTTATTTAATGTTATAAAATATTTAGAATTTTACCACTTGCTTGATTTTTTTTTTCTTTTTAAAACTTAAATTCTAATATTTTCAAGTTTTAAAACTTGCAAAGTACAACATTCTGGACAAACAGTCAAACAATAACAATTTTATAGTTTTGAAAACTATTAGTTATGTAAGTTATTGTTTAAAAAAAAAAAGGATTTGTAAATATTTATAATTGTTAATATAATATGAAACCATTATTTAAATTTTATAATTCATTTTTAATATGCTTTTCCACTTACCTTACATTTATTTTAATAAAATCACAATGTTTTTTTTTTTAAGTTTCAGTACTGAACATTCTGAACCAATAAATTTAGGAGTAATGTCTGTGAAATAGTATATTTAACAAAAATAATTCAGATTAAAATTTGAATTTTATTCATTTATTTGTTTATTTATACAAAAGCTACTAAAGTAAGGATGAAAAATTTACAATGGATTTTTATTTTTTTTGTAGTTAAATTTTTTTGGAAACAATTAGAAAAAAATATTTTTTTTCAGAAATTGTTAGTAAATGTAACAATTAATTGCAAAGAAAAGAGAAGTAACATACTGAATGAATGAGAATTCTTTTTTAAAGCTTTTTTTCCCAGACTAAATTGTACATAATTTATGTATTAAAATGAGGTTTTAAATTCTTAAAAAATAAATAATTAGTAAGTAGTTTTGATATATTATATCATTTTTATGTTATTTTTTATTTTATTATATAGACTCTTTATATATTATATAAAATGTTCAATTCAATTCAAGTTTATTTGTATAGTGCTTTTTACAATACAAATCGTTACAAAGCAACTTTACAGAAAATTATGTTTCTACAATATTTAGTAGTAGCTTATCAGTGATGACTGTCAGTTTGTGCGTATATGACAGGATTTTTCAGAAAAATTAATACAAGACAGCCAGACGATGAACACTATTAACAGCAATTATTATATGATGCAGTCACACTATATAAAATGTTATATTATGTTTATATATGTTTATTATGTTTTATATATATATAATATTTTTGGTGAAATTAAAAGCCTTTTTAAGTTTGAATACTGTAGTAGTAGTAGTAATAATAATAATAATTTTATCTTTTTTATACCCTGAATAAATTTAACACAATCAATTTAGCTCTTTTGATTTTACATTGTTTTTATAATGTTTAACTTCATAATTAAAGTAACTGGTTTTACTATAAGTTAAAAACTTTGGTATCCCATGACTTTTTAAAGCTTTACAGGCACAAATGTATTTTTTTATTTGAATACTATGTCATTTTACATTACTATTTACATTACATATTTTTTATTATATTATATTATATTATATTATATTATATTATATTATATTATTCTTTTTTTTAATCACTTATCTTTAATTGTTTAGTGCTATTAAAAAGCTATTTTTAATAAGATTCATCTTTGTATTTCTCTAGTTTGTGCCGTTCCGAGACTACATCGACCGATCTGGGAACCAGGTGCTCAGCATGGCCCGTCTGGCCAAGGATGTACTGGCCGAGATACCCGACCAGCTGCTGTCGTTCATGAAGAGCAGAGGCATTGAACCCAGACCAGCCCTCTCCCCATCTCCCACACCACAGATAAACGTCCACCTCTGATCCTAGAGCAGTGTTTTATCCACAGCTACAGTATATGTTCACGTCTGAAACCCCCGGGTCCGTCACTGGGGACGCACATTTTTACTTTCTACATCGGTTAGCAGTAGCACATAATGTAGTTGCAATAATAATCAACTGAAATCAGGAATATGTTAATGTAAGTGTGTGGTGTAATACTTTATAATCAGCCAGCAATCAATCAAAAAACACAACAGTTTTAGCTTGCCTTGGAATGGAAGATGTGGAAGTAAAGAGAGGGTGAAATTACTGACAAGAAATGTCTGGGTCATATTTTCTAAAAAAATCTACAGACTAGAAAATCAATGAAATATGCATACAATTTTACATGAAATGCAATACATAAATAAAATAAAATAAATGAATCCCATTTCAGTTAATGGAAATGTATTGCTTTGAGACATTATTTTCTCATTCGCAAATTCTAAAATCTCTCATTACTTAAAAAATACATGTTTACTGAAATGATATAGAACATTTATAAATGCATTGTAAGTAGCCTAGGAGAAATTAAAATAAAGTTAATTATCAGACTTATCAGTACTCTTTGGTATTTTATAATTGTTAAACATGTTACAAAACTAACTATTTTGTCACATAGAATTATTTAATTTTATAATGATTGAATATTAGAATAAATAATAATTTATATTACACAATTTTTATATACTTAAAAAGCATTTTATGTTTAAATACTGAAAAAAATCCCCCTTTTATGCCCTGATTAAATTTAATGATAATTATTTTTATTTTGTTATATTGGTTTAATTAAATATTTACAGTAGTTGGAACACAAATATGCTACAGTTTAGTATTCTGTGACTTTTTAAAGCTTTAGAGACACTTAAGACTGCCTTTATTATATCATATTTAGTTCTTTCTCCTTTATTTTGTGTTGGAATAACGTCTGGACATTTCTGATACTGAAATTTCCCAAGGAACATGAGACCGTGTGTTCTCACACCCGGCCGAGACAGACACAGGCTGTGCTGTATGCTATAAAACCCAACCACGCATGCACAGGTCACCTTTAACATCATCATCTTTATATTTCACGTAGTTTCTTAGGCCAAGATATTTTTTCATTTTCTCACTGGCTGAATTAGTTGCGCTGGCACACTCTTGAGTATGTAAATATTTTCTAATTTGTGCCCGATTTTGAAAGGAGCTAATAAATAGCTGCTTGTGGCAGAAAAACAGATGCCTGTGCGGGAACACCGACGCACCCGGAGTCTTCCGCACACCTCGAGTGGATGCAGTTAATTACTTGCAGACACAGAGGTGCCAATCAGTGCAATTCAACCAGAGAGAGGAAGATTGAGGGAAGAAATATCCAGAGTGTAATCAGCAGAGGTTAATGGATACAGGAAGTAGGCAGGTGCATGGCGTGAAAGATAAATCAGGTGATCAGCAGAACAACAGGAAAAGAGGGGGATTTTACAGGTGAATCTCACATAGAAACATCTGGGTCATATTTTACCCCAAAAATAAGAAAAAATTACCATTAAGATGTCATGCAGTGTGACATTTTTATAACAAAATTTCTCCCTGTCACATTCTCATAACTGTAAACTCTCAATACTGTAAAATGTCTAGACTGAATTATTATTATTTTTTTAAAGTCAGCATAAATGCAGTACATTGAATGCAAGCATTATATACACATACCTGTAAAATTGCACTTTAAAAATATACTTTGTAAATTAATTAGGTATGCACTATACTGTATATTGATAACTTATTGGTTAATGTTGCATATATATTGTTTTGCATTTCGATTGTCTTTGGTTTTTGCTAATGCTCATCTAAATTTTATATTTAAAAACACTAATGTAAACAATAATCTGTCTGTTATGTCCTCAGCAAATATCAAAATAAATAACTATTTTTCATACTGTACATTATAGTTGTTTAAAATGTTGCGATGCCTAAATTCACTTGTAGCATTTAAAATACTTTCTTTTTATTAAGTGCTTTTTTTTTTGTATTTAGACAAAATATTATAGAATTTTAGTATCGGTTTGATTTATCGGTTATCGGCTATACACTCTTAAAAATAAAGGTTCTTCATTGGCATCATTGGTTCCACCAAGAACCTTTACCAGCCATGGAACCTTTTCATTCCACAAAAGGTTATTAAGAGTGAAAAAAGGTTCTTTAGATTATTAAAATGTTCTTCACACTAAGAAAAATGGTTCTTTTAAGAACTGTTCACTGAAAGGTTCTTTGGGGAACCAAAACTGGTTCATCTATGGCATCGCTGTGGAAACCCCCTTTTGGAACCTTTCTTTTTAAGAGTGTAACAAGAAAATGATTACATTTTGTTAGTAAAAATACAGTAGTAGTCAGCATTTGTGCATAGGTTTTTTTTTAAATAATTTGTCATTTTTGCAGTGTTGATATCGAAATTAAAATGCTCTTAACTGCCATGAAAATAATGTTGGAATGCAATGCAATACAATGCAATGCAATGAAAAGAAAAACTCAAATGTTTTAAAAATAGCATTTGCCCCCCCCCCCCCCCCCCCCCCCCCCTTTGAATTCGGGATGACACATGACCTGAACATTTCTTGACATTCACCCTTTCGTGCACTGCCATGTTGCAAATTTTGTTCCAAAAATGACTGTAGTCTCAATTAATGTTTGCCGAGATTGGAGCATTCATTATTTTTTCCATTCTTTCATTTTGCTGTACATAATGAATAGTGCAATAACATTTGACATGCATTATTGCATCTCACCACAATTTATGGGTGTATTTCCGTCACAACCCTTGTTGCTGAGATCAAATATTGCTCAGATACTTTCATGTTGAATACCGTTTTCTCCATATTTACATATACAGTAATCTATCGGAAATGTTCTAACTGTTGCTGAACTGTAGATTTGAATGCTATTTGTTTCATAGTAAAGACAGCTATAGTAAACAGCTGCTTGTGCCAAAGTGCTACAATGTAAAACATTCTTGCCAAGGCTGTGTATCAAATTGTGAGGCAAAGATGTTCCTTTTATATCTCCTTGTCGTGTTTTTAATAAAGCATGAACGTCTAGTGCTGACTTCTGAAGAGTTTTGTCATGCTTATTCACAGGATGAATGTGAGGTGTGCGTTTGTGAATCTTGTCAATACCCATTCATTGCAATTGCATGGCAAAGAAGAACAAGGACATGCTTCAGAACTTCTTTTGTTTTCCCCTCAAGAAATAACACATTGCAAGTTTGGAAAGACTTGAGGGTGAGTAAATCATGATCATTTAATTGTAATAATTTCTGTATCTGAACCACATATTTTTTTATGGGCTGATTGTTTAACACACAGGGAACACACATACTGATAAAAAATGTATAGCCTGAATGCACTGTAAATCGCTTTGGATAAAAGCATCTGCTAAATGCATAAATGTAAATGTAGAATAGTCACCAACCATAGTTACCACACCTGATGACAACTATTAGAGAAGAGCAACTGAATAGCTATTTAAGTCAAAATGATAGATTCTGTTTACCATGTATTCATGTTTTGTAATTCTAATGTAGGCTCCTGACTGGCATCTGGTGGTAAATATAACGGTTTATTCCCTCCAGTTGTATGTGTGTAGGAAGGGGTGGATGTGTCACAGTTTGCAGAGGTAAAAGAGAAAAGAGGTTGTACAAGTTGTACTTTGTGAATATGACAAAGCATTTCAACTAAAGCTTAAACAGCCTTAAAAAAAAACACCAAAGCACATTATAGTCTACATTCGTTTATTTAGCATTGCATTGCATTCCCAAACTACATTATATGGTAGGTTGAGAGTGAACTGTATTGCAAACCATGCATTAGTCAGCTCATCTTTCTATAGGGACGAGTCTCAGTGGTGATCAGTGTGAAGTGTTGATTGTGTGTGATCCTCAAGGGTCTCTTGACATCCGCTGGAGATCTCTTTAGAACTCACCGTCTGTCCTCATGTTGCAGTTATGAACATTTGATTCTACTGCCTATGAGATGAGGGACTTTTGTCATCATTTACTCACCTTCATGTGGCTACAAACCAATGGAACACAGAAGGGGATTTTTATAAGAATCTCCACAATGTCAAGCTCCAAAATGATTGTTTTCCTCATTTCCAAAAATGTGGTAGCATGTAGGCTTCTTCACTCTTAAAAATAAAGGTTCGAAGTTCGACAAAAGGAGTTTTCGAAGTGATAAAAAAAATTAAAAAAAGTTTCTCCAAATAAACAGTGAACACATATTTAAATAATTTTTTTCTTAGTGTTAAGAATCCAAATAACCTTTTTCCACTATAAAGAACCTTCTGTGCAATGAAGAAGGAACCACTGATACCAATAAAGAACCTTTATTTTTAAAAGTGCACTTCATCGATGGTTCGATGAAGAACCTTCAACATCCATTGAATCTTTCCATTTCACAAAAAGTTCTTTATAGTGGAAAATGTTTGTTGGATTATTAAAATGTTCACTGAATGGGTCTTCTATGGCATCTCTGTAAAAACAGAGGTGCCATAGAAGGTTCTTTGGGAACCTTTTTCCCAAAGGTTCTTTGGGAAACCATAAATGGTTCTTCTGCTCCTTTTTGGAACCTTTATTTTTAAGAGTGTATCTTATGATTTTTCCCTCTTTTAAAGCCACAGCTATTGAACTTTTGTTTTCAACATCTCGGGAACGATCTGCCTGGCAACACGTTGGCCGTTCTCAGTTCATTTCATCAAAGATTTCCCCTGCAGACAGATACCGCGTGTGTGTTTTATGTAGGTACTATTCTGGCTCTCCTCTCTTTCCCATGGGTCTTCTCAGATGATTCAAGTCCTCCAGCGCTTCTCCCACATGGATCTCAATGAGTGAAGGCTAAGTTTACCCTCACACCTCTCCACACACGCTTCTCCAGCACCTATACAATATTCTCACCAATCCTCCTCAGAGAGACAGAGGTGTGTATATGCAGTACTGTAAGAGAACATTTTGTTCGATCACTGTCCTCTAGTGGTAACAGAAGACATCTTCAAAGTGCAAGTTCTTATTAGCAGTGCATGCTAAGGCATGTTTGTACTGGAGGTTAAGGCTTCTTCAACCCCATATTTAGCTATACTTAGGGGACAGATTTCCTCAGAAGTGACCTTATTTTGACACAACCTCCTTTGTGGAATGTTTAGAGATATTATTCCATTTGAAAAAAACACCTGTAAATCCCGTTTTAGGGGGTTTTTAGTTCTATAAATGCATTTTTTTTTTGGAATATATGTGGTTTGTGGTAACTATGATTAAATAAGCATTCAATTCAAGTTAAGCTCACAAGGCAAAAGGAAAGCCCATTCAAAGAGGCCACTGTATCTGTACAACTGACTGTAACTATCTCAACGCTCTTACTTCCATTTCCTTCAGATTAGATAAGTGTAAGTGGAGCTGTTAGGTAATGATAATAACTGAAAAACTTGCAGCGGATTGATCGACCACAGCAGAGGATGTTTAGGAGACCGTGAAGAGGCAGATCCGATGAAAGTGTTTACAAGGGAAAGACTCTTTACTGCTTCTCATTAGAGCTGAGATCTTTGTGGTGCTGTCGAGGAACATCTTGCGCAACCCGGCGCAAAACCACAAAAAAGTTCCACAGGGGTCTGAATCAGCATCCAATGCTGCAATAAAAAGGCAATTAAAATCCATGTGTTAGGAGAGTTTAGTCTGCAAATCAATTACACTGAATAACTCGATCTGGATCTTTCTGTTGTTTTCTTCTGAGGCGCAGTAAAAGTTCCCCCGTTTTAATTAAAACCATTTAAAGTTTTCTCATTATTTGTTACAGATTTTTACTGAAGGATTCCTCCACCCAAACATGTCGATTCTGTCATTATTTACTCACCCTCATGTGTTTCCAAACCTGTATGCATTTCTGTCTTCTGCAGAACACAAAAGAAGTTGTTTTGAAGAACATTGCGATCTGATCGACAAAAAACATATCCTATGTTATGATCCACAGAAAAAGTAAGTCGTAAGTCATTCAGTTTTGGATTGACACAATGGTGTTAAGTGATGACAGATTTTTCATTTTTGTGTAAAGGATCTCTTTGCACTTCAACCACACCCAGCAAACCTTTTGCCAGCAATACTGAACACACACAATGATTGACATGCAGAGAATCTCTCAGGATCTGTCAGGCAATTATTAGTATTATTTTTTAATTTCTATTTAATAAAAAAAAAAACCTTGTGTTTAGTGTTGTAAAGATGTTAAAAGTACAGTACATCTAGGCTACATATAAAGTATACAGTCTTAAATTTATGCATTAAAGTCAAAAAGAACATTTTTATGAATTCACAAATCATCTGGATTGTGAAAAGTTGTCTCTATTTGGTAATGGACTAAATCTTTATTAATGTTTATTTATTTATTATTATTTAAAAAATGTTCATATTTGTTTATATATATGTAACACCAAAAGTTCGGAAACATTTCTATTTTTAATGTTTTTGAAAGAAGTTTCTTCTGCTCATCAAGCCTGCATTTATTTGATCAAAAATACAGAAAAAAATGTAATATTGTGATATATTATTACAATTTAAAATAATTGTTTTTAAATTTATTATAGTTTAAATTATCATTTATTTATGTGATGCAAAGCTGAATTTTTAGGATCATTATCACATGATCCTTTATAAATCATTCTAATAGGATGATTCATTATCAAAGTTGGAAACAGTTCTGCTGCTTAATATTTTTTCAGAACATGTGATACTTTTTTTTAGGATACTTTGATGAATAAAAAGTAAAAAAAAAAAGAGAAGCTATGTTTTTAAAATATAAATATTTTGTAATAACAATATACACTACTGGTCAGTAATTTGGGGTCAGTAATTTTTCTTTCTTTCTTTTTTTTTTTAAATAAAATCAATACTTTTATTCAGCAAGGATGTGTTAAATTGATAAAAAGTGATAGTAAAGAAAATATATTATTAGAATATATATTATTAGAATTTTTTTTTTTTAATAAATGCAGTTCTTTTTAACCTTTTATTCATCAAAAATATTAGACAGCAGAACTGTTTCCAACACTCATAATAAATCAGAATATTAGAATGATTTCTAAATGATCGTGTGATAGACTGGATGTTACATGTGACACTGAAGGCTGGAGTAATAATGCTGAAAATTCAGCTTTGCATCACAGGAATAAATTATTTTTTAAAAGTATATTCAAATAGAAAACTATTATTAAGTTGTAATAATATTTCACAATATTACTGTTTTTTTCTGTGTTTTTGATCAAATAAATGCAGGCTTGATGAGCAGAAGAAACTTCTTTCAAAAACATGAAAAATAAAAAAATTAAAAATGTTTCCAAACTTTGGTCTGTTCTGTATATATATATCATATGAACACATAATAGGCATGGTTTTTTTTAGAAGCATTGCGATAATTTTCTAGTCATTAATATTTTGAATTAGTTAATTTTTCATTTTAATTAAAATTTTTATAATTTTTTTTAGTACATCAAAATAAATTAAGTAAATCAAACTTCAAAATAAAGTAAATAAAGTAAGGCCACATTTGATTTCAGCAAGACTAAATGTTAAGTTCAGATCTAGGTGCTCAATTAACCTAATGTGATAATCTACAACTCCCAAACTATGTAAAATAAAAATAATATTTTCAACTCCATTTTCACATTGCCTTAGTGGTGCATTACAGTGTTGAATTACAAAATGTCTATTATATCCTTTCCTTTTAGATAAAAAAGTTTTCCTTCTGGTTTTGAATGTCATTATGTGCCTAAAATACCATCAAAATGTAAACTGGCAGTCAAATCTTGTTTCACTGGATAAGGCCTCTCAGGTATGTCACAACTACCATTTGGATTTACATTTTAAGGTTTATATTTACAAAGCAGCAGGTAAAAGCTCAGCCATTTCTAACCCTTTTCTGTTTTTGTTGTGTTTTCTTTCCTCCTTATACTGCAGCTTTGGGCTTTTTGACCTTCAGAACTCCATTCAAATCTTTCTTTTCCCTTCCTGCTCAAAGATGAGGATGGATGATGGAAGGAAAAATCAATGAAAGCACAATATTATAGAGCTCTCACCGGGAGAGCAGCACATGAGCGCAACAGAAGTGACGTCCCAGGACGGGAGGGTACCAGAGTTTACCCATAAATGCAAATTCTTGTTAAACAACCTCTCGTTACACAGGAGGCGCCTGTGCTTCGGAGAAATATTCTCTCCTGGGCCTGAAGGAGGTGGTGGGGTGGCTGTAGAAGATATATGGTGTCGTTTACCAATCCTGATCAAACTAGTTTTTTTCCATCTTAACCTGTTTCCCATTACCAGCAACAACTGGCTGGCTTTGCGAAAAACAGCTCGTCTTAAAGGGTGTAGAGAATGTAAGCAGTGAAGAACTGGGATATTCATAACATTTGCAGTGAGCTCACACTAAACACAAACACTTAGCTTGTCATGTGTCTTGTGCATTCATGGAAAATAAGCGGTTTGTGGATTTTAGGTTTCATTAGCATACGTAACATCTCCAGTCAGATTGATTACGCATGCCGCTAAGTTTCCTGTGGACTGATGGCTTTCAGGTGTTTATGTATTCTTCACTTTATTTATTTGCGCTGGAAAAGTAACAGCAGGACAGCATCATTCAGGCCCGTGACGCTTCGCCTGCTTTAACGAGGGAGCGGAAAGAAATAAGGCAAACATGTGTTTAAAATGGAACGTTGTAAAGAGCCTCAAACAAAAACTGTTTTGTCAAAATGTGGTAGTAGGTCAGACGTGAGCTTAGCTCAGGGAAACTGGGCAAATATCAACAGTGGCTCTGAGGGAGACGGACGTGTGTACTTAGAGCTTCTGGTGAAGTGCGCTCTCTGTTAGTGGAAAACAATGATAGATTTGGCTGCATGTTTCCACTTACCTCATCTCCGCTGGTTTCATGTAACAATGTGTATAAAGTCATTTTTTTTAAGTTGCAAACAAAGAAGCCTCAGAATTGTCTCCAAAATTTGTAGTGTTAGTGTCATTGCTATAAATTGCTTATGTTTTCTGTGGTATCAGTCCTCAGCACACCTTTCTATCTCTCACAACAAACTATTTTTATCTTATTACCTCCTTTAAATTCAAAGGATTTGTGATTTATGCATTACTGCATTGGTTTTGTGGCTGGTATCAAAGGGGTAGTCAACTCAAAAATGATGTTTTTATTATTATATACTCAGCAGTTATTTGCTGTTTATATATTCTCATTACATGACCTGCATTCAAAGTACCCTATTAAATAAGACTACAACCCGAGACTTACCCAAGTTTTTATCCAAACCAAAACAAAACAAAAAACAAACATGGTAACACTTTAATTTGATCGTCCACTTTAGACATTCTACTAACAGGAAGTAATTTTGGAACTACGGGTCAACTAGCAGTCATTAGAATATTAATAGACTGTCTGCTTATTATCTTCTAACACTTTATTTTGATGGGTCCACAACATAGAACATACTGAGACATACTCTACTACGAGAATCCTTGCAAGTGTATGTCAACTTATTCTACTAACCCTTAACCTAACCTAACAGCTTACTCTGAGAGATAGTGCACACGTAGTTGCAAATGAATGAGAATTAGTTGAGAATAGTTGCAAAGTTACTTCTAGTTGGTAGAATGTCCGAAGTGGACTATCCAAATAAAGTGTAACCAAAAACATTTATTCAGCCAGAATACATGGAACTGATCAAAAGTGGGAGTAAAAACATTTATAAACCAGACGTAGGGATACTAGAGTAATGGCTGCTGAAAATTCAGATTTTTTAAATATATTACAATAGCAAACAGTTATGTTTAATTGTAATAATATTTCACCATATTACTGTTTTTACTGTATTTCTGCTTCAATGCATGTAGTCTTCGTGAGCATAAGAAACAGTATAGATCTTACTGACCCCTATACTTTTAAATTGTGTTTTTTATTTATCTATTTATTTGTTTAGCAATTTAGTTAGCTTATTTTCATAAAGCAGAGGTTTCTTGAAATGATTTCTGAATGCTAACGCTGTCTGGTGTTATGACTGATATACTGAGATACTATAATATTTCAATTCCTTAACATTAATGAAATATATAACATGACCTGATAATGAACCAGATATTTACAGCAATTTTAATGTAGGTTAATTATGAACAAACGTGAATTAACAAATGCATTCATAAAAGAACAATAGCATTTATATAATAACATTAACCCAGATTAATACATGTTGTACAAATTGCTGTTCATTGTTAGTTTTTGATACCTCATGCATTATGCAGTGTCTATTTAGAGTTTTTTTTTTGCTATACTTTAGCATCAAGATCATATTTATGTCAGATGTTTTTACTTAAAGCAATTCTAAACCATACTGTCATTATTAGGCAGCACTTATATCAGTACTGATATTTGATTGAGTCAAGAATGTATGAGTCAACAAGGTGGACAAACATGAACAGATATATTTTAAATGCAGTTTACTATAGGGGGAAAAGGCAATTTAGTGCTACAGTGAGTAATAAGTGTACAGCCTACAGCCCAAGAGAATTGCACTGAAATTGAGAGTTGCACTAGTTACATATAATTTACATAATTGCACTTGATGTGCTTTGTAAGTGTTCAGCTGAGGCTGCTGAGGAGGCAGATGGACGCTTTTTTATTTCTACTCTCTCAGCCTTCTGACACTGTGAGTGAAAATACATTGATCGGCTAGTGCATACAGTCCTGGAATTATGTATCTAATTTTACAAAATTGTCTTTTTTATCAGAATTCAATGCTATGTTTACATGCAGAAATTGTTTTTTTTTTTTTCAGCAGCCAGGGTGAACAGGTAAAGGCTTGCTATCTCTGCTGAAAATTGAAAGATATTTTAACATGGAAAAAAATTACCCCATCACTGTTAATCAGCTTCATAGGGTTTGAGCTTTGCACCCAGCATGAGCAACAACAAGGTGATATTATTAAGTGTAGAACAACAGGATGTCTGGAAGTGAATATTAAAACAATTCTAGCTCCCCCCGTGACATTAGCATGCTGCTTTAACAGCAGGTCGTTTCTCTGGTTCAGCCTCGCTGTGTGCTTTCATGGAGGGTGTTCCCATCAGCAAGCTGTCTTCTCAATCCCTGCTGAAGCTCAGCGTCTTACAGGCCCTTTTTATGTTTCACAGGGTTGGAAGTGACAAAGATGATAGGACTTGTGCTATTCCTAATAAAATGTTTGTGTTTGCAGACTTAAAATTGAGCTACGTTAAAAAGGTGCATATTTTTTTTTACATTGAATTTTGAATAATTTCCCACGTGCGTTGATTCAGAAGACATAGAGAATAATTCTTTAGTTCTTTTATTGCATGTTTTTGTTTGTTTTTGGAGTTTGACAGTTTGGCACCATCTATTTTATTGTTTTCTGGAAAAGAGCAGCCTGGACAATCAGCAAAATATCTTATCATAAAAGTCGGACAATGTTTGAGTGACATGAGCAAGGTTTTTGTGTCTTAAAATGCCTTATTAAAAAGCTTTATATTAAAAAAAAAACTTTTCTTTCTCAGTAGTTTTTTTTATTTATTTGTTATTTTTTACAGTTATCCAAATATCTAAACATCCTTAAATGAAGATACATTTACTTGAGATGGAAAATAAAGAGAGAGAAACTGAACAAAGGTTTATGCTTGAAACAAGAACAGGTATCTGGCAGTGAGGTATGACATGCTAAACTTGTTTTCTTCCTTTGATTTACTGTAAGTTGATTTTCCAGATCCAATTGTTCTAGTTTTAATTATAGACTCAATTTTCTTACAGGTGCATCTTAGTAAATTAGAATATCATGGAAATGTTCTTTTAGGTAATTCAACTCAAATTGTGTAACTTGTTTATTAAATAAATTGAATGCACACAGACTGAAGTAGTTTAAGTCTTTGGTTCTTTTAATTGTGATGATTTTGGCTCACATTTAACAAAAACCCACCAATTCACTCAATAAATTAGAATATGGTGACATGCCAGTCAACTCAAAACACCTGCAAAGGTGAACCTTCAAAATGGTTTCTCGGTTTGGTTCACTTGGCTACACAATCATGGGGAAGACTGCTGATCTGGCAGTTGTCCGGAAGACAATCATTGACACCATTCACAAGGAGGGTAAGCCACAAACATTCATTGCCAAAGAAGCTGGCTGTTCACAGAGTGCTGTATCACAGCATGTTGACAGAAAGTTGAGTGGAAGGAAAAAGTGTGGAAGAAACCAACTGAGAGAACTGCAGCCTTATGAGGATTGTCAAGCAAAATCGATTCAAGAATTTGAGTGAACTTCACAAGGAATAGACTGAGGCTGGGGTCAAGGCATCAAGATCCACCACACACAGACGTGTCAAGGAATTTGGCTACAGTTGTCATATTCCTCTTGTTAAGCCACTCCTGAACCACAGACAACGTCAGAGGTGTCTTACCTGGGCTAAGGAGAAGAAGAACTGGACTGTTGCCCAGTGATCCAAAGTCCTCTTTTCAGATGAGAGCAAGTTTTCTATTTCATTTGGAAACCAAGGTCCTAGAGTCTGGAGGAAGGGTGGAGCCTTCAAGCCCAAGTTGCTTGAAGTCCAGTGTTAAGTTTCAACAGTCTGTGATGATGTCATCTGCTGGTGTTAGTCAATTGTGTTTTTTTGAAAACCAAAGTCATTGCACCCGTTTACCAATAAATTTTGGAGCACTTCATGCTTCCTGCTGCTGACCAGCTTTTTGAAGATGCTGATTTCCTTTTCCAGCAGGATTTGGCACCTGCCCACACTGCCAAAAGCACCAAAAGTTGTTTAAATGACCATGGTGTTGGTGTGCTTGACTGGACAGCAAACTCAAGAGACCTGAACACCATATGTCAATGTCAATGTCACCTTTATTTATATAGTGCTTTAAACAAAATACATTGCGTCAAAGCAACTGAACAACATTCATTAGGAAAACAGTGTCAATAATGCAAAAATGAGAGTTATAGGCAATTCATCATTGGTTTCAGTTATGTCATCTCTGTTCAGTTAATTAGTGTCTGTGCATTTATTTGCAATCAAGTCAACGATATCGCTGTAGATGAAGTGTCCCCAACTAAGCAAGCCAGAGGCGACAGCGGCAAGGAACCGAAACTCCATCGGTGACAGAATGGAGAAAAAAACCTTGGGAGAAACCAGGCTCAGTTGGGGGGCCAGTTCTCCTCTGACCAGACGAAACCAGTAGTTCAATTCCAGGCTGCAGCAAAGTCAGAGAATCTATGAGAACCATAAAGAATCTATAGGATATGGTCAAGAGGAAAATGAGAAGCAAGATACCAAAAAATGCAGATGAGCTGAAGGTCACTGTCAAAGAAACCTGGGCTTCCATACCACCTCAGCAGTGCCACAAACTGATCACCTCCATGCCATGCCGAATTGAGGCAGTAATTAAAGCAAAAGGAGCCCCTACCAAGTATTGAGTACATGTACAGTAAATTAATATACTTCCCAGAAGTTTTTTTTTCTTTTATTTTTTATTGGTCTTATTTTCAAGTGTTGCTGATTTGTGCTTCCTGGTTATTTAGAGAACATTATTAACCAATTGTGTTCCTTGAATTTATTCCTTACATATTCTTTACTTGGTCTTAAAAAGATCTTTTTAAAAAAATCTTAAATTTACCTGCAGAAACCTAAAAGACTAAAAGATGACCAAATTATGAAATGTGATAACTATTATTTTAATGGGACCAAAAGCATTCTTTGAATTCTCTTTTTTATTATTATTATTTAAAATTCTGGTCTAAAATTCTACAATCTGGTCTGTTGGCTGATTTTAGAGGAGTTTTGGACACTTTTTAGCTGGTAACACTTGGATATTAGCAGGTTAACAGCTGGCTAGGAGACCATATGAAACCAGTTAAGATCAGCAAACCAACCAGCTTAGTCAGTTTTAAATTTTATTTTTTAAGCAGAACTACTACATTGCTTTTCTCTTTCATTTTAATGATTTTCACACTTTAATATTTCATTACAAAGGATCGTTTTTGTTTTTTCTTTTTAAACTCTATCTTTTGAATTGTTGAGTCTTTTGTGTGTTTTCTCATTCAGTATTCTGAGCTGGTTCTGTCCGGTTATCCTCTGGTGGTGTGACCTGCATAAAGTTCAGTAAGAGTTTAGTGTCTGGAGACGCCAGGCCTCCCGTCCCACCCGACACTGGGGGAGGAAATTAACATGTCCAGGTCGCTGATATTTATAGGTATGTGAAAGACTTAAATACTTTATTTTGACCCAGAATTCAACCACACAAAAGTTTTATCCTTTCTTAATGATACCCTGCTAGTGACATTTACATAATAAGTACCTTTTGGACTCAAATTGTGCTTCCACCCAGCAAATTGTGCCTTTTTTAAAATACACTCTATTATTTATGGACTATTAACAAAAGTGATAAAAATATGAACAATTTGACAAAATTAGAGATGTGTTTGTCAGTTGATAATGGTTCAGTTGCTGGCTTGTTTTTGTTGCTGATATGACTCTGACGTAAGAGAGCTTTAACCTATGACAGCTGTTTGACAGCTCAAGGGTTACTGACAGAAGGATTCAACGGTTCACCATGTCATTGTAATCATTACAGAGAACAAGAATGTTTTGTTCAAATTGTAGTTCAAATTAAGTTATCAAATTATTGGATACATCAACAACAATATTATTCTTGTTATTGTTGTATTTAAAGATCTGTTATCATAATTAACAACTACAACAACATAATAATAATATAACAATTATTATTATTATTATTATTATTATTATTATTACAACAACAACAATACTGTTATTGTAATACTGGTATTAACACCACCAATAATATATATCATAATGTTACTATCATTTATTAATATAGTTGTTGTTGTTAATAATGTATGTCCAATTTGTAATTATCATAACTATTACTACTTACCTAAAATAGTAATAATAATGATGATAATCTTAACAGTAACAATGCAATAATATTAGTAATAATTAATATAGTAATAATAATAATAATAATTTATTATTATTATTTTTATTGTTGTATTTAAATATTTATCATAATTAATAACAGCAATAATAGCATAAAACAACAGTAGTAGTAGTACAGGTAATAATAATAATGATTATTTATTTTCATTTATTATGTTTATAATAATAATAATAATAATAATAATAATAATAATATTATGTTATTTACTATGTTTAAAGTCGTTGTTATGTTTTTTGGGACAAAAACAGCACTGGCCCTCTGTGAATATATTTTTTGAACCTTGACCACAGAAGGAAAACAGCGATTTTCATTCAGTGTAGGTTTACTTGTTGACCACACTGTGGCTAAAACGACCTTGAGGACAATCAGAGTGCAAGTGCCCCTTGAACTTCGGGTGTGTTGTTTTTCTGGTATAAACAAACTAAGGAAAGACAAAGGACAAAGATTTAAGTATCCTGGGGGATAGTGGTGTGTTCTGCAGTCAACTGTGGTAAAAACTCTCGCCTCTGTTCCCCTTTAAGTGTTATGATACAAATGCACAGTCATCAACACTTGTCACAAAAGTGTTCATTTCTCCATTTTTTCCTTGTTTGAGGCCTGATAGACATCATATTTTATAGACACTTTTTGAATTTTAAAGATGTATTGCAGTCACTTTGTGGAGCAAAACGGCAGTATATTCTGTTTTAATAGAAAATACATCACATTATAGAAATAAAATGAGTGATCTTGCCTTTTTTGAGTTTTAAAGAACTACCTTTTTTATTGTTTAAAGTGCTTGTTTCATCGAAAAAATGACAAATGATAGTATATTTGTTTAATCTCACATCACCTGGACACACACAGACTGGCCTGCTATCATAGGAAGTGGGTGAAAGGCTGTACAGTAATCCTCTAAAGCAGATACAGAAACACTCTTAGCTGCTTAACACACGTAGTAAACGAGAGGAAGTTTAAAAAAGGGATGAGCCATGTGGTGATTTCAGGCAGCATTAGTGCTGAGAAAACATCTTATGTAACATTTTGGTCTCCTCTTGTCTGGCGACATGCTTTTCTCCAGTCTCTGTCTCTGTAAATTTTCCAAAATGGTTCTTTGCAGCACCTTAGAACCCTTTTTCGCTGTATATATAATGTTCTTTGTTGATTATACTTATTCTTCTTGTTCTGCTATAGGCTTCTTTGGGTCATTTTATTGGTTCCAGGCATCATCTGTTACCAGAAGAAGCCCATCTGGGTTTCTTCTCCATCTGTTCTGTAACCACTGAAACTTCATAAGGTTCTCTTATAGCATCCATTGAATAAAAAAAGAAGCATTATTTTAAAGAGTATGTTAATTCAGTTCCATTCAATTCTAGTTTATTTGTATAGCGCTCTTCACGATGCAAACCCTTGCTAAGCAGCTTTACAGAAAATTTTAGTTTCTACATTATATTTAGTAATAGCTTATCAATGGTGACTATCTCAAGATGTCCATTATAGCAAAATGTGGTAGTTTTGTATGTTGTGTGAGGGTTGGCATCATCTGAGGTCCTCTGGAGTGTTGGCATCATCTCTTCTCAGGTGTTCGGTCATCTCAGTAAGGGCTGGAACTTGTGTAATTCCTAGTGGCCGAAACAGAGAAGGTAATAGAGAAAAATTGGCATAGCCGTTGTTCCAACTAAGGAAAAAAAAAAGTTCAACCTAAGCAAAAGAATAATAATGTGCATTTGATCATATGTAATTGAAGTACAAGGTTATGAGATGCATTATGTGAATGCTTGACTAAAGAGATGTGTTTTTAATCTAAATTTAAACAAAGAGAGTGTGTCTGAACCCCGAACATTATCAGGAAGGCTATTCCAGAGTTTGGGAGCCAAATGTGAGAAAGCTCTACCTCCTTAAGTGGACTTTGCTATCCAAGGTACTACCAAAGAATCCAGAGTTTTGTGACCTTAGGGAGCGTGATGGATTGTAGCGTGGTAGAAGGCTAGTTAAGTACGCAGAAGCTAAACCATTTAGGGCCTTACAGGTAAGTAATAATAATTTGTAACTGATACGGAACTTAATAGGTAGCCAGTGCAGAGAATGTAAAATTGGGGTAATATGTTCATATTTTCTTGACCTGGTAAGGACTATACGCTGCATTTTTGGACTACCTTTAGCTTGTTTATTGAAGAGGCAGGACAACCACCAAGAAGTGCGTTACAATAGTCCAGTCTAGAGGTCATGCATGCATTAACTAGCTTTTCTCCATCAGAAATACTGGTTGTATGTTGCGTAACTTGCCAATGTTTCTAACATGGAAGAATGTTTGTTATAGTGTATAGTACAGTACGAGTTTCACTGACAGATTTTACCCTTAGTAGTTGCTTCAAAATTAAGTTAATAATAAATAAATCGGCTAATCCAATGGCATTTTTGATGTTTGTTAGCATGTTTTTGTTAGCACCTTTTGTCAGGAACTGTAACAGTCTGTTATCAGACTCAGACTAAGAGTCACAGGGACTTGAAGACTTTCATGTCTTTCTTGATGACAGTTCTGTCCTGATGTCTCTTCAGCTGACGGATTCAGTCTCCTTCGTCCTTCTTGGTTCTTCAAACGGTCGGTGCAGGTATTGTGGTTTATGCATCTATAGAGAGGTCATAGGAGTTTAAGGAAACGATCTGTGCTCCTTGGATTTTCAGGTTTCTTGATTAAAGGTTCTCTAAAACATGGGTTTTCAAACCCAAAACCCTCAAAAATAGAGATAATGATAAATCTATGTTTTTTATTTATATTGTGTGAGAAAGTAGTTAGTGTTATTACAAAAAAAAAACTAAAAAACTAAATGCATAAATAATTGATTGCATTTGATATTATTTTACTAAAATAAAATGTAATTTTTTTTTTTTATTATTTAAATTTTTTTTTTTAATGCAAATTAGAAATGAAGAAATGTTTCAGTGCCATTTCCCCCTCTCTATTCCCCCCCCCATCATTTTGTAGTATAGTGTGGCAGGCCAAATTAAAGGTCATCAAAAGGCAACTTTGGCCCACGAGCCCTGGGCATTTCTGCTCTATGAAGTGCCACTACTCAAAATTGGAATTGCTGCACTATTAATGATAAATTGTTTTGTGTTTTGTCTTCATTTGTACGTGGTTTTGGATAGAACATATGCTAAATTAACAAGTGTGCACTAGTATTACCATTTACTACTACTACTACCAATACTTACAATACAACACATGACCAATTAAATACTTTTTTCGGGCAGTATCAGAAACAAAACTACTGTACAAAATATCTTAGAAACAGCTCTGACGAAAAAAAAATTCTTTCAAGATCAGAAATATTTGGCGGTCACAGTGTCAGCCATGAACACACAAATGAACTCTCTTCAGCTGACAGGTCTGTGTTTGCCCTCTGTCATTACTTAATCACCCACTGGCATCGTAACTGTGCCCTCTTCACCCCAGTACGAGTATCAAACTGCTCACTGTAGAGCTTCGAGACACATTATCAGTAAGCAATGAAGAAGTGAGAGAGCTGAGACCGACTAAAAATACACAGTGTGACTTCATACAAGCACAAGTGGAAAACAACAACACCTCGTGTGTAAACTGCTTTCAAGACGATCCTTAACGACACATCTATATGTCTATATATCTGTTACTATAATGTGGTTGTTTGTTTCTTCATCAGAACACATTTGTAGAAATATAGCATTACTTCACTTGCTCACCAATGGATCCTCTGCAGTGAATGGGTGCCGTCAAAATGAGAGTCCAAACTCTGATTAAAAACGACACAATATTTCCCAAGTAATCCTCAATTTACTATCAATAAACATGTCATAAAATCAAAAACCTGCATGTTTGTGAGAAACAAATTCATCATTTTAACTTAAAACTGTTGCTTCCAGATAAAATATGAGGAACACTTAAAATGTCTTAGATTTGTTTCTTACAAACAGGCAGTTTTTCTCTTTGCAAGGTGTTAATTGATGGACTGGATTACTTGTGGATATTATGTATTTTAATCAGATGTTTGGAGTCTCATTCTGATGGCACCCATTCACTGCAGAGGCTCCATTGCTGAACAAGTGATGTAATGCTAAATTTTCCAAAATCTGTTCTGATGACATATTGTACTGAATGGACTTGTTTGACTTAAATGTGAAAGCCTTGTTTTGTTCTGTCATGATCTTTGGGCCACACCCTGGAAAGGTTGCAAAAAAGAAAAAAGAAAAGAAAAAAAGAAAAACAAAGGCTGGCTTAAAGTCTTCTCTCCCATAGGCTACTTTTAAGTAAAGCTAAGCAAAGGTACATACATATTTTTTGGAAACTCATAGTCTATTTATCAATAGAAAAGCATGCATAGAGCAGTCATTACCATGTTATCACATTTAAATGTGTGGTAAGCCATTTGTCTTTATGAGGTCAGTACTTTAATCCCATATTAAATTGCCAGCAGTAATCTTTTCAGTTTAATATCGCAACACCATTTGAGATGAGTTTATTGTATTATAGTGCTGTTATTAAAATGTGAAATAAAATACCCACTTCCTTAATGATCTTCCCTTTAATGACAGCTTTTGCACTTTGAGCTCAGTTTCTACAGTTTATCAACTTTCTTTTGCCAGACTCGCTGCTATTACAGCACCGCTGCAAGAGTTAAAGTTCCCTCAGTTGACAGAAGCAACTGTGTACTTCAGTAAAAGCTGTTCATTGACGACAAAAGGCAAGAGTCCTGCCTCCATCGACGGCTCCACCAATCCCAGCGTGTGGAGCAGACGAGCCTTCAGCAGTCTTCCCCAAATCTACTCTTAAAGCAGCTTAATACTACAGAGACGAGAGCATGATCTGCCACGAGACGCTTCATGTCTCAAGGGCACATTTAACGGCTAATGAATCATTCTTCAGCAAAGAGAAACGGATCGTACTCGAACTTTAAACACCAAGGATTAATGCGAGTGATTTAGAAAGGTAAATTTGTCTTTATGTATTCATTTGCGCGTCGAGTAGTCGCGTGGCATGCGCGGAAACTGCGTGCAACTCTGTGCTGCGTCGAAACGTGAGGCGCGTAATGTAGAATAATAATAATAATAATAAAACTAAAATGCAGAATAGCCTGGATTAACTCTCCATTTATACAGTTTAACTATATAAGGAACAGGGAGATCAACAGCTTGTAAAGTGGGTAAACAGGGCTGGGTAAACAAAATATATTAAATCTTTACGCAATAATAATTTATTGCAATGATGATAGAACACATTTTTAGCGATCAATATTTTGTCACATTCTTATAAAAATAAATAAATATTAATTTTTAGGTAAAAACTGCCTCGAGTTTTGGTCATTGCATTCATCGACCACTTTTTAAAACTACTGAAGAAAATGTATTTTGAAAACTTTATTACAGATGTCAGAAAGTGATTAGGACAAGTTAGATGGGGCCACAGAGATTAAGTGTAATAATAAGTAATTAAATTGATATTTAAAATGATTTTAAGGTGTCTAAGGGTATTTGAAAAAACAATGTCTCCTGAGTTTGCAGTGAACACATGTGGGTGTTGACACTGCCTGTAGATGTCAGGGTTATTCTCGGTCATTCTGCAGCAGACAGGGGGCGCTAGAATCACCCCCGCGATTAAACACCAATCAAAGTTTCCAGTATTGAACTACTTAAGCCAACTGTGAGGAAACCTAAAGACAGTTCTATAGACTTAGAACTCTAGTTTAGGTTTTAAGGTTGTTATATGCTTTTATTTTTTTGCTAAGAGAAAAAAGAGATTGGGTCTAGTTGTCACTTAGTAACAAAGATGTACACTACCATTTACATTCACATTCGTCTTCTCCATTTAGTGTGACAACATGACATATTATTGGCTCAACATGTCACGTGTTAAATGAGCTGTATCTTTTTTTTCTGTAGCCAATGCTAAGGTTTGTGTCTGTACAAAAGTATTCAGTGGCGTCAGAAGTGTGACAACTAGCCCCAGTCCTCCTGTATACTTATTCTACTTCGTATATGATTATGTGTGTAAAATATCTGTTGGACTGGTTATTACAATGCTGTATTTGCAGAATCCTTTTTTTTCTCTTCAGTGCATGGTCCAAGGAATGCTATAATGAAATTACTAGCTGCAGTATTGAAGTTAGGCTTTGGTGGTCAAATTCCCAGAAATGAACAATGTTGCCTTCTTGAATGTCTTACAGTTGATATGCAGATAGCAGCACTACAGTTCTACAAGTACTACAGCACTACAAGTCCTTCATGTTATAAAGAAAAACACCTCAGAGAGAAAACCAAACATATTTTTTTATGTATCAAGTACAACACATACCAAAAAAGTAGAAAACACTAATGAACATAGTTTATTGATTAAATGGTGAGCTGTTTCACACATAACAATGACATTTTATGTGCTCCTTTGGCTAGAGCTTTGGTTTCCAATTATCATCTGTTTCTAATCGAACACAATAATCTGAGACCCGCTGTGTGCAGACAATGCTATCTTGTCTAAATGGTTTAGCTTATAGCAAGACTTGTAGTGAGGGAGTAAAATGTTCACATCTTATTTTAGAGTTGACGTATACAGCTAAATTATAGTAAATTGTTTCCAGTGTCTCACACATCCACAAGGCAGGAGTTGATGATAGCTTAGCCTTTAGGTCCTTCTTGGGTTTTAAATGTTCTTTTGGAGTGGAAAAGAGTCATTGAATCATAATTCATTGAATCAATAAATCTTTTGAGATTTTCATCAAAAGTCTGTTCTCAAGATTGCTTTAGTTGGACGGCCATTAAAACTGTTGTACTGTAAATTACTTTGAATGTTATGCATCTATGAATTGTAAAAATTTTGCTAATCCTGAATTTGTTTGTAGTTTTTTTATAGACTGAAAACCTGAATCATTCATAGCAGCGAACTGTACAAGTGGTCACTGCACTTTGGACAGGCAGTAGCCAGGAATGGTGGATCACTTGCTGCTTGATGAAGAGACTTTCTTTACTTACACTTGTTTGCTGCCAGCCCACAATCCATCGGATATGGTGACAGACGAGGGGGTGTACCATATGCTTCCATCACCATTCTCAGAGGATAACCTGAGTGACTCATCTAGCCCATGTTCCTGTTCCAGCCCTGAGTCTCAGGTGCTGGGCTCTAGTTGTGGGAGTAACTCAAGTGGAGACAGTCAAGATGGCCTCCTTGACTTCCTTCACTCTCAGTCCCTAACTGTGAGCCAAAACTCGCCATCCTGCACCTCCATATCTCCCATGGTCCCTCCTGTTCTTCCCATGGGTCTGGCTTGGGAGTCACGACGGGACCGCAACACCAAAGAGGAGTGCTTTGAGTTCCCTGTTTTCCCTGGAGATTTGGAGGACCATGAAGGGCAACTGTTTCAGCCCACTCTGGAAGAGATCGAGGAGTTCCTGGAGGAGAACATGGAAGTGGTAGCCTTGAAAGAGGAAGCTGGAGAGGGTCTAGTGACCTGTGAGAGCGTCCAAGGACCTACATCAGAACCTTGGGCTCAAAGCTTAGACCAAACAGTGCCTGTCTCAAGTGACATAGTTGACAGCAACTCTGATCCCAAAAGTGCACAATCTGCAGAAGAGGCCTTTACAAATCCTCAGAACACATTGAAAAAGGATGACTCTTCTGGGAAGCTAGTGATGGTGGAGAGTCCAAGCATGCCGGTGATATTACAGCTCCAGCCCATTCAAGTGAAACAGGAACTGAGCCCTAAAACTGCCCCCTCGACACCAACACCACAACCTGCCTCAGACATCAAAATAACCCAGCTCCTCGTCAACATCCAGGGTCAAACCTTCGCCCTGGTTCCTCAGGTGATCCCACCGGCAAGCCTTAACAGCTCGTCCTCCAAATTTGTCCGAATTGCCCCAGTTCCCATTGCCGCTAAGCCCTTAGGTCTAGGGGAGAACGGAACAGTTGATGGCCAGGGAACAGGGCTTGTAGTTGGGGGTCACAAATTCCAGAAGAGCTCGGTGGCTGATCTTATTAAAATGCACAAGTGTACTTTCCCTGGCTGTGCCAAGATGTACACCAAAAGTAGCCATCTAAAGGCGCACCTGAGGAGACACACTGGTGAGAAACCATTTGCCTGCACTTGGCCTGGCTGTGGCTGGAGGTGAGTGTTTTTTTCTGTACAGTTGTGTTTTTTCTACTCAAGCAGAGGTTAGATGTCAAGGTCTGGATGTGTACGAAGGGCTTTCACTCCAGTAATTTGTTGTTATTGCGAAAACAGTGTGGAACATCATTATCTTTGTTGACCATCCATGAATGGACTTCAAACAGAGTCTAGGTAGAGCTCTAGTATGTGGACTATCCAAATCTAAAGATCTGTTAGCTTGTCACTACTTTTCCTTGTTTTTGAGGCATTTCATATCATGTAAGTTGCCAAGAACAAGATTTGAGGTCTGCATGATAGTGGCCATTCAGGAGCAGGATTGGACACCTCTGAATTACATGAACCGGTTCACAAGAACTACTCAGACTGCCCAATGTAAAAAAACGTTCTAAAACATTTGATTAGAGAAGTTAATTAGAATACGCTTGATTATTACCTCAACTCGCTTATGCTGTAAGGTTGCAAAAGGTGAAATACAATGCAATTTAACATGCAAGTGGTCATTCTGTACAACTTATTGGAAACTTTGATCGGTACTGTAAAAAACTATACTGTTTTTAATAGCTGGTCACACTATTGATAAATGTAATCTAGTTAGTAGCCTTGCCCTATTAGGTAGTTACTCCCCAACACTTGCTTGATAACGACTTTGTATTGCAGTTGTAATATTTCATTCAAAACTTGTCCTTAGATTTTGGGTCTTGTTTTGTGGTACCTCTGCTGTTTGGAGATTAGATAAACTCTTTGAAGAGGCAGACTTTGCCCTATTCACTGCTTCATTTGTTTACTTTTAGTCTATGTCCAGCTTCAGTCTCTCTGAACAAGGCCTGGATACTGTTTAAAGTGCACCAGCAGTTGTAGTGAGGTCAGGATTTACAGTATAGATAAAGCTCAAAGTGAAGAGCTTGGTTCTTATATGATTGCTTGAGTTACCAAGTTTGAGAAACTACATTCTTCAAGCACTTGATCACAGTAGTATCCCTTATTCCCAGGTTCCTCTCTCAGAGCCTCTCCCTTTTCTGTCAATGATCCACTGACTTGTCTCCAAGATGACCTAATTATTGTAAAAATAAATAAATAAAATTGGATTGGCAAGTTAGATGCATTAAGAAAGCTTCTAGTCAAGTTTGATAAGACTTATTGTTTTAGAGAAACTGTTGTTGTTATCAGTGACCTTGGTTAGCCGTGCTTCTGGATAGCAGTTGGCAGTGACTGGCCTTAAGCAGTCTGTGAGTCTGACTGAGGTCTCCAGGACACTGTCAGGAAGTGGATGTAGAGAAGAAAGAAACTCTGAATGCCCCATTGGCTGCGTCAATGCTTTGCCAGCATTTTTAGAATTCCTATGGTACTCCGCAAATAAAATTGTCCTAGTGAAACAAAGACACAAAACCATACTCACACTTAGACTGAAAATTTCTTAAACCTAAAAGCACACACAATAGCTCTAAACATGGTACTTGACTAGACGGCTAGATGATAACGTCTTTGCACACACGTCCTGTGCTTTGCTATTCCCCCGTGCAGCTGGAAACAAACCAGGAAGTACATACTTTGTTTTATGCAGCTTGCACACAAAGGTTAATAGAGGACAACACCTGCATGAAAAGCTTTTTTTGAACTAACACAGTTTGCAGTATCAACATGTGAGTGTGCTAGAGCGAGCCAAAGTGTTTTAGCGTAACTTTGTTTTGGAATGGAAAATACAGATTTTCAAGGTGGGATCAAGTTGAGAGCGTACTTATAGTTGGTTTCAAAAGAATAGCTCTTCGACCACAATACAAAAATTTGGTCATTTGAATAGAAGTTAATACCATGTGCTGTAGAGCGTGCTGGAACAGCTCTGTTTGCAAGCTCTGTTGTTGAACAAGGAGGGGCACCCCATCCCATCCTATGCCACAGGGCAACAATTAGTCCACCACCATCCCATCCCAACATACTTCAAAGACTTGCTTGCATACCATACATGTGGTATTTCAAAATGTGAGATACTCTGTCAGTCAAAAAAGCATTATGATTTAATCAGCATTAGAGTTAGTATATGCAACGTGTCTTAATTGCCTTCTCTTTTGATTATGAAATGAGAATCTTCTTGTTAGTTTTTTTTCCTGGTTTTCTCATTTCAAACAGAAGTGAACACTATCTTCAGGTGCTTATTATTGAGTAAAATGTCTGTTGGTAGTATAAAGGTGTAAAGTTGACAGCTGTTTGTACACCAGAGATGTAATACAACAAATTTCCCTGGAGTCTCTATGTATTACTTTCTGTGCAGGGTGTATGGCATGACTTGAGTAAAAGAGATCTGCAAATTGAGTTAAGGAAAATGCTTCCATATTTTCTAAAAAGAAGCTGTGAGTTTTCCCTCTTCTGAGTCTTGCTTTCAGAAAACATTAACAGTCATGAATGTGGTGCAAATCTTCGTTTGGAACTTGAGCACTGGGTTAAGCGGCGGGCTAAATATAGTTGCTCATTAGATCTGCTCCAAGCTCAAACCATTTGCTACGCAGTAGTGAAGACACCAAGCAATTGTCTATTTTATTTGACGTTGCATGCACTCTGTGTCAGAGTTTTTTGCCTCAAAGCTTATGAAAGAGATTTCACTGTCACCGATTCAGTGCTTTTCATTTTGTTACTTAGTAACTTCAGCACTGTTTTCACCTTTTGTCCGATTTCACATTGACAAATATAAGGGAACAATAAGTTGTGCAGTAGGGTTTATTAATATGAGTTATGAGCTGTCTTGTCCAAATAGGCTTTGATTTATGATCTGTTTTTCTTACTATTATATATTTCCATTATCTTGATCCAGTAATTGACTAATTTAGGCTCTGTGTGGATTAAGTCAATGGTAAATGTTGTTTTTGGCTTTTTCTTTTATAATCTGAAGCATTTCTTCATGAAAGAAGATATTCGAATAGAGAAAATGTGAAGGGATGTTTGTAGGATCAAGAAACGCTGGGCTAAGAAAAAAAAAAGAAAAAAGTGTTGAAAAGTAAAGGATAGTTGTTTCAAAGGCGGCTCAGACTTTGCTCAGATGAATGATTACAAAGAGCAACACAAGAACGTACAGAGTAAATAAGGACCATGTTGACTTCAAAACAACTGTAACTGAAGCATTTAGGCCCTTTGCCTTTTTTAGACATGGTCATAAAACAAAATACCAATGAAAACAAAAAGTCAAGTAGTGCACTTTCTACAATGAGTATTGTTTCAAAGCAGCTTTACAGTAAAAAAAGAACTGGATCAGTGCACAACCATTAATATTTGGCTTTATCTCTGGATTTTCCTTGCAGATTTTCCCGGTCGGACGAGCTGTCACGGCATCGCCGGTCTCATTCTGGAGTTAAGCCCTACCAGTGCCTCGTCTGTGAAAAGAAATTTGCCCGGAGCGATCACCTGTCCAAACACATCAAAGTCCATCGCTTTCCACGAAGCAGCAGGACAGCGCGCACTGCACACTGACCCCACACAACCCCCCACCATGGAGAGAGATAGAGATAGAAAGACCGAAGGAATGAAAGAGAGAAAGACAGATTCATTTGTGGTACTGTGATAATTTATTACATGAGGCTTGGATGAACTGAAAAAGAGTTTCTTCTGAAACTGTTACTTGACTCGTCGGCCTCACGGATGTCGTAAACTTCGTAGATTGTATTTTTGTAGCGTTCATGATTGTTTTCTATGTTTTGAGAACAAATTTGTTTGCAAAATTTAACATTCAAAGCATTTTTTGTTGTACCTTGAGGTATGAATTGTTGATGTATCTGCCAGTCATCAACATTCCTTGTTCAAAATCATGATAAAGTTACTTCTCTTTGCCAACATAATGTGTTTAGCTCCTCTAAACCAAAAAAAACCCTTGGGTTCATTTGAACTACTGATCATTGGTAGGACTATGCCATTATAAGCTATTGGCAAAAACAGAGGCTTTTTCTCTTGATTTTTGGTTGTACGCTAGCAAACTGTGAAACGCCTCCAGACAGACTATAGAGCAAATTGACGGAAGTCAAAACACGCACATTTGACGGATGTGAATGGGCCTTCTGATCAGTATTGAATTTTTTCCTGATGTTTTAGTTGATAATACAATTTTTTTTCATTTCAGTCTTCGTTTTTGTCATTGGTTGCTTTCATCTGAAAAAAATTAAAACAAGATACCTTCTGGGCCTTTCTCTAATCTAAATGTTTGCAGCTGGGGCCAAGGAATTCGTGGTTAGAAACATTTCATATCTGAGAAATCCGATGATCCAAGTCAGTAAGTTGATAGCTAAGCCAAGTCAATACAGACTATCAAACCTTTCTAACTTGCCTCAAACAGTCCTTTTGAGCTGGGACTATCTGCCAAAATGTCTCTGCGAGATGAGCTTGAATGACAAAATGAAACTGGAATTGCAAGGTGCTAACCGGTCTCAACCGCGAGCTCCCGCATAAGGGGGCGCTTGCAGGTCAAATCCTCCAGCTTGGGAAGTGTAGTCTGGGACGCATCTGGAGTTGAAAGAGGACATTCTTCATGGGAACTGTAGTCATGGACACAGCTTGACTACTGATAGGGCACGGTGACCATGTGTTCACTAAAGAATGCGTGTAATATCCAGTGAGGTGCTGATAGTTAACGCTAATATTTAACAAATGTATACAATTGGATTGGATTTTGATGAGAGCTTCATAACAACATTGACAATGCAATCTGTTCTATGCAGTCCGTTTTTACCAAAACAAAAGCCCACATGGAAACAACTACAAAGTTAACCCTGAGTGCCTCAGGTGATGAATCAACCCGTTGCTCTTTGTACTGCGCCAACAGGCACCTATAGATGCATCCACGAATATACACACGTACAGTGTGATGACAGGAACTTATCTCTTCTGGCTCTCTTACTTGCTCTACGTGTTGACACGTGCTTCAGAGGAATGCATAAAAATGATTGTGGTATCGTTTTGCTGCTCTGCTTATAATATTTAGCAACTGTTGTGGTCAGGAAATCTGATCTCGGATCAGATATTGCAGAGCGGGAAGAAACCAAAATCACTCAGACCTCTTGCAGACCAGAAGAGTCCTGTAGGAATGAAGGAAACACATTCGTCTGCATATAGTATAGGGATGTTTTGCTGTTGTTTGAGGCTGTTTAACATACAAACCAGTGCCATGGAGGATCAGTATCTCTTCGATTACGTTATCATTGCTCTCTGAAAGAGGTAACCATGTACAATTGATTCTTTTAAAGCCCCACTCATCTCAAACTTATTAAAAAGTATGTCACGAGTAACAGAGACCCAGGCGGAGGTTGCGTGCTGTTAGCGTTGCATTCGTTGCCGTCTATACATGAAATTTTGGTGAAATTGGTGCTTATGGCCAACATTGAATGTATGTATACTGTATGTACAGACTTTGTACAAAATGTTGTTGGATCAGAGAGTACCAGATATTCTTCTACTGACGTATCTCACGTCTTTGATTGTATAAATGTCCCCTGTAAAATGTAAACCAATGTACATAATAACAATTCAATATATATATATATATATATATATATATATATATAAATATTATATATTTTTCTTGATATACATCAAATGCATTTACAAATAAATTGAAAATAATAACTTTTTGGTTTTTGTGTTTGTATGTATGTTTATTTAATAGCTTAGGATGCGAATGCAGATGCTTCTAGATACATTGATTTCATGTGAATGCAAAAACATATTTATGCCCTGCATTAGCGCAAAGTTTTTATTTCTAGTTTGAACTCCACAGAATAATTTAATTCAGTAGTTGTGCTTACAATGCGTCATTCATGCATTCGGTTTATACACCATTGCCTTAGAATGATTGATGGTCTCATGCCAGTGATGTCTAATTATAGTCGCACCAATTTAAAATACTATGCAAGAGGTCGAAAGAGAAATTGTGCCTTATAATTCCAAATCCTACATTAAAACCACTCACTTCCTAAAGAAAGAATGTAATGAAGCACATGTTCTTCTCTTTAACAGAGTAAAAGTGAGCCTTTACAAGCGTAAGATTTCATAAAGTAGCTCTTGTATATATCTTAATTATTTTACAGATAAACCTTGCATATAGTGATACTGATAAAAGAATGCTTACATTTTATTGATTTTTGTTATCTATACATATTATTGCTTTTAAACGATTAATCGCAATTAATTGCATCCAAAATAAAAGTTTTTGTTAACAGTATATGAGTGTATACTATGTATATTTATTATGTATATATAAATACAAATACATGCATGTATATATTTAAAAAATACATGTTTATATATTTATATATATAATATGTTATATATATATATTTGCTATTTACAAGGCGGAATTTGGCAAGCGCAAAGACAGAACGCGTCTCCGAGATGAAATGGAGCTGGACGGGAAAATGCGAACGGCGCCGGACTGAAACTATTTATGTCCTCATAAGTTACCCTCTCCTTGTAATACCTGTTTCATACCCATGTCATTATACAGAGTTGTGTCCTGATAGGTCACAAAAACAAGAGCACACACACACAGACACACACACACACACACGTTTATATATATTTTATCATTTATATATAATTTAATGGGGTTATCGACTTGATGTACATAAACAGATCAGTACATGCTAACCTCTAAAAAGGCTCCAACAGGAACAACAATAGTGCGAGAGTCCAGCTCAAAACACTTGTGCATGTTGTTTATGCTGAGTCACTCTGGATAAGGACATATTGAGCATGATGCTTGTGAAGGGCCCTGATGTTTATGACTGACAACTCCAATTTATGTTTCTCCCTTCACAAGCCCCCGAGCACATGTGGCACTCCTAAAGAAGTCAGGAAGAGAAGAATGCAGTGAAGTGATGTTCTTTTTATGGCCATCTGTTAGACAGGCTCACCGATGTGTAGGAGATCTTCAGTCTACTGCCAAGATCTCCAGACATTAGCTAACATGATCTTGGACCTGCTTGTCCAGAAACGGCAGTCCTGTCTGGACGACTCCAGATTTGCTTCCTGAAAACTCAACGTTTTATCTTTGTTTTCTACTCGCTGCATATCATACAGCTCAGATGGGCTTTGAGGAAACATTCAGGGTCTTTGAGGAGGGTCTGTTGTTTACTGCCATATTAAGATAGTAAGGGATTGACTTTCAGTGTATCATTTGCGGTAATGAATAAAGCAGTTCTGTTTCATTCATGGAAGACTATCATATTATTAATGTCAGCGGCTGGGTTCTTTAGGCATTTTGATTTATTATACTATTCTGGCAACTTATTAAATGAACGTGTTTTAAGATTTCATTTCAGTTTAAAGCTATCAATCAGTGTTCCCGTGTGGCTTCGACACTCGCTGTTGTTTAGGGAACTGTATTTCTCAGCTCTCCGGCTCTTAGCTGTGCTCAGGGAAAAGCAATGGTCTTCAAGCCATTTGACAGATTTGTCTTCTGTCATGACAGCAAGGTAACTTTAGGTCAAGCGAATGACAGGTCACAGGAAATGATGCGGTGACTTGTTCTATTAACGATTAAATTCAGCTGTTTACAAATGGGCCATTCGGTAAAACCTGGATAAGGCTGCATTTTCCATTTGGTCAATTTTTGCTAGAATTGAAGTGTTCTGTACGACAGTAAATGTCTTTAAAGTTTTAATAAATTGCATTGTGCAAAATGAATATGTTGGGACAAGGTGGAGCATTTCAAATCAAATCACCTGTTCGTGCTGATATCAAAGTTATGGCATCCAGTCATTTTCATTAGATGAATACAAAAAGCTAACAAACTTTTAAATACTTAACCATCAACTCAAATGTTGTCACTTCATTTTTATTAAATGTTTTCAAGAAAAAAAAAGGTTTAATGGGGATACCGAAATTCATGAACAAAGGTAAGTTTAACATTTTTATTATTATTATAATTTAATATAAAATTGTATATACTCCTTTAAAATATTTATAAACAAATTACTCCACCACACTAATATTATAAATACTATTTTTGAATAAAATTTGTAATAACTTTTTATTAATATCTTAAATGTTATTATATCTAAAATATATACAAATCTATAATTTAATATTTCTATAATATATTTCCTCTAATATTTAGCAACATGACTGGCTGTACATGTAAAAAATAAATAAATAAATGATTTATTATTTATTAATTATCAATATTAACTTTTTTTTAAGTAAGTTTAAGTTTCTGATCATTTGTAAATTAGTATATCAAATTGTAATATTTCTATAATAATAATAATAATAATAATACAAATAATAATAACACATTTCTATATGAAAATATCTGTAAGAAAATTACTATAATATATTTCTATAAGTGTTTATACACATTAAATAATATTTAAATAATATATAAAATATGCCTTTTTCTATAATATATAAAAATCTGTAATATAATATTTATATGATATAATATTCAGCAGCAACATTTGACTAGCTGTACATGTAAGATATTTTTTACATTATTTTATTATTAATTAATATTATTATTTAAACAGAAGTTTATAATAATGTTTAAATTAGTATATCAAATAGTAATATTTAAATAATAATAATAGTCTATAATATAAACAAATCAAATTTCTAAAATATATTGCTGTGTAAATACTCTTTTGTAAATGATTAGAAATGATTAGTTAATTATTTAAATTTATATATATTTTTATATATTTCATTTTTAATATTTCAAGTTTTTTTTTTTATTATTATTTTTTTTTTTTACAATTCTCTTTGAAAGAAATGACTCCACTGGCAATGAGAAAGCAGTGCATGTTTTTTTCTCATTAGAAGCTGACAGCTTTAGCTTGAAAAACAACTTACTGACATACATGTGTGAGATGATTTATGAATATTCCTGCACATATTTCCTTGCTTTTGTTCCCTCTGTACAGGATTTCATTATAGCTCACAGCTTTGCGGTGAACATTTGTAGGTTTCTCAGTCGAACCTCTGACCGCAGCATTACCATCGGATTCATCTCAGATAATAAAACCCAGATTTGAACATTGTTGAGGTCAGTTTTCTGAAGGCTCTCAGTTATTCCGTTTTCATGTTGTCATATCCAAACTTCATGCGAGCGGGATTCATTGTGTATTACAGGAGGACCTAGGAGTTTAGATCCTAGTCCAAAGGATATAAATGTGATCAAACTTGATCTCTTCATCAAGGTCTCAGTCTAGAAACATCTTGGAGGAATGGAGGAGATGTTGGCAGCTCGTCTCGCCTCCATTTCCAACCTGAGACACATTCTTTTCTTCCGGAAATAAAACTGTCCATGCCTCTAATTTACTGTTAAAGCCCGGGTTTGGTGGTTGCACTCATTTTCGTTATTTTCTTGTTTTGTGTCTTCACAAACCATACAGGCCTTATTTTGCAGAAATGAACTGGTGCACACTGGTGCACATTAAACAAAACAAAGCATAAAAACAATGTAAATCATTTTATAACTTGGGACATTTCCCAGTCATTTTTTCTCCCAGTCATAGGGTATAACAAGCTGAGAAACACATACACTGGCAGTTTAACACCCGCAGATTTCTTACACAGGATAAAACACACTAAGTTTAAGGAACAAAACTGTTGAGCTTCAAAAAATGTAGTCAGGCCTCAATCCTTGGCAGCCATTCCTTTCCCTGGCGAGTAGAAGTCTGATAACAAAAGTGCATTTGTTGACTCTGAAGCCTTTTTTCTTCAAAGTTCAAATGAAAGGCAGTTGATTGCTGAAGGGAATGGACAGCAACACAATAGAAGATGTCAAACAGCATGGGAAACCCTGTCTAATGTCTTACATCAGTGTTACACACTACTCTTCAGGAGGTTTTTAGTCAACAAGGGTGCATTAAATTGATCAGAAGTGACACTAGGTGTAAATGATATAGTAAAGACTTTTACTGTACATGCACAAAATATTTCTAATTTAAATAAACACTGAACATTCTATTTTTCAAAATATCTTTTATAAAAAATATCACATATTAAACAGCACGACTGTTTTCAACACTGATAATAATAAGAAATGTTTCTTGAGCAGTGAAATAGCTCATGTGACACTAAAGAGTAATGACGCTAAAAATCCAGCTTTGCCATCATCACAGAGATAAATTATATATAAAAATATATTTATATATATATATATATATATATATATATATATATATATTTAAATAGAAATCAAATGAATCAAATAAATGCAGCCTTGGTGAGCATAAGAGACTTCTTAAAAACAATCTAACCTAAAACTTCATATAATACTGTGATATATTTACTGCACAGAATAAATATTTCTCTTTCACACAGAATGAATAACTAACTCATAAACCCAGTGCACTTCTGTTCCACTCCGATACAGATTGAGAAATATATTACCAGCTGACTGAGGCTGGCATGGACAGGGGTTATCATTAGACAATATGGTGTTACAAGAACAGAGAGAAGAGGCACACACACACATTTCACTCTGCTGAAGGTTATTGGCTCACAGCCCCAGTGTGTGTGTGTGTGTGTGTGTGTGAGAGAGAGAGACAGAGAGAGAAATTGGAGGGATTCTGAAGGTTGTTTAATATTGCATGGCCTCATTTCACACAGCTGTGCAACGTTTGCATCGCTGAGACATGCACTTTAGTCTGTCTCGGCTGATCCATAGGTGTATGCCATGTTTCAAATGCATTTTTTGATTTATACAGATGGGTGATATTTAAAATCCAAATACATAAATGAGCAAAAAACAAAAACTGCAGGAGTAGCGACTGTTTTCGAACAGGTTTTCCAAATGAGATTGGCTTTCAATACATAGCGATATCTTTTGTGTTTCACAGAAGAAAGCTAGTCATACCGGTTTTGAATGACATGAGGGTGAGTAGATGATTTTCACTTTTGAGTTTTCATCTTTCCCTTTACTATCCCTTGAAGATTTTTCATCTCAGAAAGCTGATTTTCATGTGTCACCAGAACAGACGATTTCCAAACCCGTTGACCTCCTCTGGAATTCAGAAATATTCTGATGAAAAAACTGAGACTGTTGCGTGTATGAAAGTATATTTTGTCTGCCCTTGGGAACAGTGTGGTTTCAACACTTGAACTGAGTAATCAATATCAAATAAAGCAATAACTCCAGATGCACCATTTGACCACATTTTGTCTTCAAGTATTCATATCTGGATGTCTGGAAGCAGATGATATTTCTCTTTTATTATATTCTCAGCACTCTGATGATGCATGCCAAGTATCCTCCGGATATGTGCAAGAAATGCAAGTGAATCTCATCACAGAATGTTCTCCTGAACTTTTATGGACCTGCTCAATGAAACTCTGAAATTGTGGCTGTGATCTTTCTTACATATTAAAATGCTGTATTTCAGACAGTTGAGTCTCTGTGAGCATTTCCCCATATAGAGTTCAGGCACCACAACAACTTACATGGTGGCCATAATGTGATGGTTGAGGAATCAAAGTCTAAACTAGAATAACAAACCCACAGCTCTAGAAAACACTGTTATCTGTGGTTCGGTTTACACGCATGAGACCTACATAACATCATATAGATTTAGTTAGCTAGAGTTTGTACACATAAAAGACTTTGATCCAGTACAGAGGAGCTTTATCCAAAATGAATAAACCATATTTTTTTTATAGTATATGAAATTGTATGTTTTTTCCTTCATATTTACTATTATTATTGGAATATTTTCTTGCATAAAAGAATGTGTTCATTGAATACACAGTGCACAGATTTGTTAGGTAACCTATTTGAATAAAATAGATGAAAAAGTCAGGTAACCTAAAATTATTATTCATAATTAATCATTACATTAATCATATAATATTAATCAGCTATGATTGATGTATTCACATATAAAGAGTAAACCAACTTTTTGTCCCCTGAAAGTACAGTAATATTAATTTATTTATGAGTAAAACTTTTTTAATAGGGAAACACTTGTATATGCACTGAATGTATGTACTGAGATTGCTTGGTAAGGCATATCAGTTATGAAAATAAAGACATGTGTTTCAAACAAACTTCTGATGCTTTCTGACGCAGCTTTGTTCAGCTTGACAATACACAACTTTCTCTGAGTCCTGTGGGTCGATCGATCGATCATGTGTTTACAGTGACGCTAAGAGCTCAGATTCAATCAATATTTGTCTCTGTGAACCTTTGGTGTTCAGGTATTGGTGACGTAAATGATTTCCAAACAGTCTGCTCCGTGGCAGATAAATGGTTCATAGGGACATTTTAACCTCACTGGATGCTAATGACACAATTCAGTTTTGATAAAGATTTTTGTCATAACATGCTACATGTGGAAAAAGTCCTGTATGGTGTGTTATTTGCTCTTTGATTAGAAGCTGCAAATTTTTTTATTTTTTTGTTTGTTGTTTTAAGAATTGCTAAAGCTGAACAATGACTGTTTTCAAGCAGGTTTCCTAAACACTAATCCTACTAGCCATTTACTTCCATACTATTTTCTGCCATACTTTGCAAAGTCAATGGCTTAATAACCATCAAATGTTTGGTAACCAAAATTCTTCAAAATATCCAGCCCGATCTCACGGCAATTCATATACATATTTTACAAGGTGGCTAATGCGTACAAATTCATACGACCTCGCTTGTACAAATTTAGATGATTTTTGCTAAATCGTATGTATTTTATGAGTTGCACAAATCGTATGAATTTGTACAAATAAACTACACCTAACCCTGCCCCTAAAACTACCTGTCACTGGGGTCTAGACAAATCGTACAAAATAGTATGAGTGAGGTCGTACAAATTTGCACTAATTAGCCACCTCATAAAATACATGTGAATTGGTCGTGAGATAGCACCGTTGAAATATCATCTTTTGTGCTTAACAGAACAAAGAAATTCATACATGTTTGGAACAAGTTTAGGGTGAGCAAACAATGACAGAATTTACATTTTTGGGTGAACTATTCAGGAAAAAATACAAACTGGTGTTATTTTATTTGTCTCTTTATTTTTTTTTGTCTCTGTAAAATGGCCATACAGTGCCCTCCACTATTATTGGCACCCTTGGTAAATATGAACAAAGGGTGGGTGTGAAAATAAATCTGAAATTTTTATCCTTTTGATCTTTCATTCTAAAAATTGACAAAATTCTAAAATTTCATTTAAGTAAAACAATTGAATGTGGGGGGAAAAATGTCATTCTAAAATACACGTTCCCCTTCGGCACTTTGGGGGGAAGCCCCTCAGCTTAGCGCCTCTGAAGTATGAATGAAACTGAGCCAATCTTGATTGGTGTTGCGTCATGATGTAATGTTTGACGGCATACGCGGAAGCTATAAAAAGGACGCCGGCACACAACAGAGACAGCTTTCTGTTCTTCAGCAAGCGCTCTCTGTCTTGTTTGTCTTATTTGGTGTTGTATTGTCTAATAGTCATATGGCGAGCAGTTTCACGAGGTGTGTGCATCCCTGCCCACGTTATATCACGGGTGGGGACACACACCGTATGTGTGTGCATTGTTTGGGAGTGCAGCATGCGCGGGAAGCTCTCGAGGGGGCTGCTTGCGAAGATTGTGAGAGATTGCCAATCCGTGTGCTGCGCTACCGCCTGGCCATGTTCAGTGGCGATGGACAGGCTTCATGGAGCTCGCAGATGGATCTGGCGGGGGATCTCGAGACTGCCGAGGCACGCTCTCGCAATTCATCCGCCAGTTCCGATGCTCTCTCGCCTCGCGCGGAAGCCCGCCCTGCGGCTTCTTCCGCACGAGTGGAGAGCCCGGTGCTTGAGCTGTCTGCTTCCAAGGAAGTAGACGTGCTCAGCATCGAAGGGGGGGATTTTGGGGATGACTCGCCACCCCGTGTCCCCGCATATGAGGAGCTGGTGGAGGTTGTCTCTCATGCAGTGGCCTGTCTTAATATCAGTTGGCCACATGAGAAGCAGGAAACGCTTATTAAAAGCAAGTTGGACGAGCGTTTCCTGCAGTACAGAGAGCAACCTCGTCATCTGGGTTTACCGTTCTTTCCAGATTCGTGGAACAAACCACATTCATCTCGCGTGTCCAACACCCCTGTGTTAAAATATAGTAATATCTTGGGGGGGCGAGAGAACGGTTATGGGATGATGCCTCGGGTGGAACAGCCGCTTGCCACTTCGGCACACAGTCGGCATCATCCCTAAAAACCCCAGTGCTGCCCACTAAACCGTGCCGTGATACATCTGCGTTAGTGGGCAGGGCTTATATGGCTGCGGGTCGGGCTGGCGCTAGTCTGCATACAATGGCAGTACTGCAGGCGTACCAGGCCGACCTTATTAAAGATACTGATGAGGGCGAGGGTCCAACTCCGGAAATTATTGCGGAGTTGAGGAAGGCTGCAGATTTGTCTCTCCGAGTCATCAAGGAAACGGCCCGTGCTATCGGCCGTTCCATGGCGGCAATGGTGGTCTCGGAGAGACACTTATGGTTAAATCTGTCAGGCATAAAGGAGAATGACAGGGCGACAGGTTTCAGGAGGCAAAGAAACAGTCTGCAGCCTTCAAACAATACCACCCTTGCCGCTCGAGCCCTAAGAAGCCTGCCCCAAGCGGGCAGCCGTAGCCTTACGCCAGCTCCTCCACCTATAGACAGGCGCAAAAAGAGAGCGTCACTTCTAGAGCCCCCCCCCTCAGGCAGCCTGGGGGCATAGACGCTCTCAGCCGAAGCTTCAGCCTAAGCCGGGCGACCTGAGGGCCGTCCTGCAGGTGAAGAAGGCTTCAATGAAGAGGTCCTAGCCAGCCTAGACCCTCTGCGGGCGTCCCCACCCGTGGGGGAGCGATCGAGGTCGCCACCTCCGCGGAGCCCGCAGGAAATCGATGTCGACTTCGCACCGTTAAGTGCGCTTCGGGATGCATCGGTCTCCAGCGAATGCACCCTGCACTGTCCGCCCCACAGGCTTGCGGCCAGGCAGCATTCGCGTCCGTACATCGAGAATCGTTTTCGGTGGAACCCTGCCGGAGATCCGCTTCGGGGGGCCAAGAACGAATCCCGATTAATACCTGAGGCCAGCCTCGAGAGGCTGGTCCCCTTAGTAGAGTATTTCGATGCATGGAAAAATCTCACGAATATTTCTCCTTGGGCTCTGCGCACCATTCAAAAGGGGTACAGACTACAGTTCGGTCCCCGCCCACCAAAGTTCAATGGGGTGGTCTGGACTGTAGTCAACCCAGAGCAGAGTCGGGTGTTGGAGCAAGAAGTAAACTCTCTGCTGGTAAAGGAGGCTAAGGACGGATGCCTTCAAACAATAGAACGTATTCCTCCTCCAGACAGGGAGTCCGGGTTCTACAGCCGCTACTTCTTAGTTCCCAAGAAGAATCGGTCTCTGAGGAGATTCAGGTTCAAGATGCTCACTATTCCCATCATCGTGAACCAAATTCAATCCGAGGATTGGTTTGTCACAATAGATCTGAAGGACGCATACTTCCACATTTCCATCCTTCCGTCTCACAGGAAGTTCCTGAGGTTCGCCTTCGGGGGCAAGGCGTACCAATATCGAGTTCTTCCGTTTGGCCTAGCTCTCTCCCCTCGCACATTTACAAAATGTATGGATGCAGCTCTAGCACCGCTGAGGCTTCAGGGTCTCAGGGTTCTCAATTATATCGACGACTGGCTGATTCTAGCCCAGTCACAAGAGCTGGCAGTTCGGCATCGAGATGTTGTCCTTGCCCACATCCAGATCCTGGGATTGAGACTCAACACGAAAAAGAGCGTGTTGGCACCAGCCCAGAGAACCACGTTCCCGGGAGTGGTGTGGGATTCGGTCACGATGCAGGCACAATTGTCTCCTGCACGGGTCGAATCCGTCCTGGCCACGATGACCAGGATAAAGCTAGGCCAGGCCATCACTGTAAAACATTTCCAGAGAGTGTTAGGTCTCATGGCAGCAGCATCCAATATCATTCCATTCGGTCTCCTGCACATGAGGCCCTTGCAGTGGTGGTTGAAAACCAAGGGGTTCTCCCCGAGGGGAAACCCATTTCGCATGATCAGGGTTACGCGCAGATGCCTTCGTTCCCTATCTATGTGGAAGAGAGCTTGGTTTCTGTCCCAAGGTCCCGTGCTGGGAGCGTCATGTCGCCGGAAAGCCGTCTCGACAGACGCCTCCCTAACGGCCAGGGGTGCGGTCATGGACTGCCGCTTTACAAGAGGTCTATGGCAGGACCATCATTCCTCCTGGCATATAAACTGCCTGGAAAAGTTGGCGGTTTTCCGAGCTCTGAGGAGCTTCCTGCCGGATCTCAAGGGTCATCACATCCTTGTGAGGATGGACAATATGTCGGTGGTGGCCTATATAAACCATCAAGGGGGTCTGAGGTCTCGCCCTCTATGCAGACTGGCGCATCAGATCCTCTTGTGGTCCCAAGGGAAATTGTTGTCTCTCAGAGCAACATACATCCCAGGGAATCAGAATTAGGGAGCAGACATCCTGTCGAGGCAGGGGCTGAGGCCAGGGGAATGGAGACTCCATCCCGAGGTGGTGGAGTCAATATGTCAGAGGTTCGGCCCAGTGGAAGTGGATTTATTCGCGTCTCGAGAGACGACTCACTGTCCACTGTGATTCTCTCTGTGATCCACTCATCGCTCTGCTCCCGGGAGTTCTAGACAGGGTTCGTCGCAACGGCATCAGTTTATTATTGGTAGCCCCATTGTGGCCGGCCCGAGTATGGTTCTCAGACATAATATTACTCCTGGACGGCCCTCCATGGGAGCTTCCCATCAGGAGGGACCTGCTGACACAGGCAGAGGGCTCAATACTTCACCCTCGGCCCGAACTATGGAAACTGTGGGTCTGGCCCCTGAGGGAGCACAGTACCGAGAGGCCGGCCTGTCAGCAGGAGTAGTGGAGACCATACTCAGCTCTAGAGCTCCCCCCACGAGGAAATTGTACGGCCTAAAATGGAATGTTTTCACCGTTTGGTGCAGAGAGCGTGAGGTGGACCTAGTTAACTGCCCAGTGGCTTCAGTGCTGCAGTTCCTCCAAGATCGCTTCTCAGCTGGTCTTACCCCGTTCACTCTCAAGGTGTATGTGGCTGCCATTTCGGCTTTCCACGCTCCTCTGAGTGATGGGCCTCTGGGGAGACAGCCGTTGGTCGTACGTTTCCTCCGTGGGGCTTGGAGGATGAGACCTGCGGCTCGTACCAGGGTTCCCACTTGGGACCTGGGGGTGGTTCTCGGAGGGTTGGTTGAGGCCCCCTTCGAACCGCTGGAGTCGGCTGAGGCCAATAACCTTTCCCTTAAGGTGGCTTTCTTGTTGGGCATTACTTCTGAGGAGGGTAGGAGATCTCCAGGTGCTCTCTATATCTGATGGGTGCCTGAAGTTTGCTCCAGGCGACATCAAAGCCATCCTCCTTCCTAGGCCAGGCTATTTGCCCAAGGTGCCGTCTAATGTGGCACGGCCTATGGTTCTGCAGGCTTTTCATCCTCCACCTCACGTGATGGCGGATGAGGAGAGACTTCACTTGCTCTGCCCTGTCAGAGCTCTGAAAATATATATCCAGAGGTCCACCTCATGGCGGAAGTCAGACCAGTTGTTAGTTTGTTTCGGGTCACCCAAGAAGGGGCTTCCTGCTTCCAAACAGACCATTAGCAACTGGATTGTCCAAGCTATATCTATGGCCTACCAGGTACACAATTTGCCTTCACCTCTGGTCGTGAGGGGTCATTCTACCAGAGGCATGGCATCCTCTAGAGCCCTCCTCTCAGGGGCCCCCATCCAGGAGGTCTGCGATGCAGCAGGATGGGCCACCCTTCACACTTTTATTAGATTTTACAGCCTGGACATTCCATTGACACCTGGCACCCTTGTGCTCTCGTCCTAAGTGTGCCTGTGTGCAGCTTCACACTAGGATAGGCAGGGCTTGTTGTGGCATAGTGGGTACTCGTTCCCCCAAAGTGTCGTTCGATGCAGTTCAATGTTCCCTCGAAGGGGAACGTCTCGGGTTACGACTGTAACCCTTGTTCCCCGAGAAGGGGAACGAGAACTGCGTCCCTTCGCCACACCTCCCCCTGCCTGGGAGCGCTTGCTTCATCACAGAAGCTGTCTCTGTTGTGTGCCGGCATCCTTTTTATAGCTTCTGCGTATGCCATCACACATTACGTCATGACGCAACACCAATCAAGATTGGCTCAGTTTCATTCATACTTCAGAGGCGCTACGCTGAGGGGCTTCCCCCCAAAGTGTCGTTTGATGCTGTTCTCATTCCCCTTCTCGGGGAACAAGGGTTACAGTCGGAACCCGAGACATTTTCTCTAGTTCATGTTGGCCACAATTATTGGCACTCAATAATTGCAACATCCTTTTCTCAAGATAACAGTTCTGAGTTTTCTCTTATAATGCCTGATGAGTTTGGAGAACACCTGATACGATATCAGAGACCATTCCTTCATCCAGAATCTCTCCAGATCCTTCAGATTCACAGCTCCATGTTGGTGCTTTTTCTTTTTAGTTCACTTCACTCATTTTCTACAATGTTCAGGTCAGGGAACTAATACAGCCATGGCAGAAGCTTAATTTTGTGCTCAGTGACCCATTTTTGTGTTGATTTTAATATTTGTTTTGGATTATTGTCCTTATGGGTAGTCTAACCACAGCATATTATAAGATTTCTAATGGATGCAGTCAAAAGATTTTTTATCTTTTGGTATCTGATTGAATACATTATGCCATGTACAGTATCTAAACATAACATCCAGGACGTTAGTAAAACAGGTCAACAACATTATAGATCCACCAGTATATTTAACCCTGGACATGGGGTACTTTTTATACCTGTTTGTACTAAACCCATCTGGTGGGTTTGGTGCCAAAAAGCTCTTTTTTTGTTTTGTTTCATCTGACCATAGAAGCCAGTGCCATTTGAATTTCCATTCGTATATGAGAACTGAATATGCTGGAGTTTGTTTTTGAATGAGCAAGGATAATTATTCTTGAAACCCTCCCGAACAACATGTGGTGATGTCGGGGCTCTTTGATTTTTGCTTTAGGCTTTCTGACCCCAAGTCTCAACTTATCTCTGCAATTCTCCAACTGTGGTCATTGTAGAGTCTTTGACCACTTAAACTCTCCTCCTCACTGTGCATTAGGATAATATAGACACACGTCCTCTCCCAGATTTGTAATATATTTAGTCAATTGAACCTCTTAATTATTGCACTGATGGTGGAAATTGGGATTTTCAATGTTTTAGCTCTTTTTTTACAGCCATATTTGTAATCCTGTGGAACAGGAAGTCATGGCTGGACAATTTCAAAATCCTAGTCACCATGGTCTGCTAAAAAATGTAAATATCAATGATAATATACTTCAGAGATATTTTACTCAAAATAATTTCTAGGGGTGCCAATAGTTGTGGCCAACATGCATTGGAGAAAAACTATTATTTCATCACGAGATTTTCTCCCCACTTTCAGTTGTTTTACTTTAATGATACATTAGAACTTTGTGACTTTTTTAAATGAAAGATCAAAAGGATAAACATTGCAGATTTATTTTCACAGCCACCTTTGCTCATATTTACTAAGGGTGCCAATAATAGTGGAGGGCACTGTATATACTATATGGCAGTATATAGTGTTCCATGAACATGTCTATGTTTCTTGACCCCACTTCACTGCTGCTGTTATTTATGTCGTCAGTATTTTTGGGTCATTAAATGCATCTCTAGCTGATGTATGGTGACCGTGGCCTGTCGAGAAAAGCCATGTGGATTGCATTGAGGTGGAACGGCAATCCATCTCAGCTCAGAAATGGACTGAGAACTTGCAGGCTAAATAGGAGACTGCCTTTTGAAATTGTATCTGTTTCTATTGGAGATTTTAAAACTCTGTAATCATCAGCCTGAATACAACACTGTACCCCGAGACTGCACAAAAGTAAAAAAAAAAGGCATTTTAGTGCTAAGGCAAGGTAAAGTTGAAGTTATTACACTTCAGTGCATAAGACATCCAAGACTACTTGCTCTACCCACCTAAAAATAAAGGTTCTGTAATTGGCATTGATGGCTCCACAAACAAACTTTAAAAAAGAAAAAAGGTTCTTTAGATTATTAAATTGTTCTTTACACTAAGAAAAATGGTACTTGTAAGAACTGATCACTGAAATCCTCTTCGAAGAATGCAAAATATTTCTTTATGACACTGCTTTTTGGAACCTTTGTTTTTTAAGAGTGAGAAAGACCTAAATGATGCATCAAACTTCACACTTAAGAAGAAAGGTGCGCTTTTACTTTTATAAAAGATGATCAGAATTGCAATTTTCACGTAGTGAATGATGAAATGCATGGAACCAGATAACTGGGAATGTTCTCAGAATGTTGGCTAATGTTCTGGCAAGGTTCTCTCAAAGTTATGACCAAATATTTCCTAAACAGAATGTTTATTCAAAATTATCTGGTTTTCAATAATGTTCTCAAAACATTAGCACAAAACATTATTTATACATTGTTCATGGAACTTTTTTCTTGAAACATTTTAGTTGGACGTTTGTGTTACATTTTATAAATGTTAAGACTTGCTTTAAAATCAAAAGGAACATTCCCACATTGTTTGCAAAATGATAAAATGGAACATACCCATTACATATGCATAAAAAAGATTAAAAAAAAACATAAAAAAAATTGAAATTTTAACCGCTTTAGAAAACACCTAGAAAATATGTTTTATAACTTAATAGGAATGTTAGCTAAATGTATTTTTGTGAAATGGGAAAATGGATCCACTACAGCTTAAAACATTTCTGTAATGTTTTCTTACAAAAATCTAGAAAAAAATCTTGATGTGCGGATGCACTTCAAACAGTACGGTAATGAAAAGTTATTTTGACCCAGCTTATGATCTGCCAATAAACATACAAACATAAATCTGTCTCATTAATCTTCATTCAAAGAGGGAATACACTAATCTAAGCATGTATACAATAGCTCTGCTTGCCCATGGGTAGAAACAAGCCAAAATCAACACAGCACTTAGTAGTAAAGCGTATCCACTTAAGACAAACTACTGATCATATAATAAGCCATTGAACCACCAACACAGAGACACAATTTAGAAAGAAACGGTGCAATTGTGCCAAAAAAACCTGTGGAGAATTACTCAGTGTTGTGTAACTTTATACAATGGGCTCTCTTCAACTATACAAACTTTTTTTTTTTTTTTTTTAAAGCTCTTTCTAAGTGCATTGGAATAACGCTCTTATGTCCAATAAGAGCTTTTCTCGTTTGCTTCACTTCAGAGTTTGTGGTTGCCAATTTTTTTGCTGATCTCATAAAAGCTGCAGCTGTATGTCACCATCACAGATCTCTAAAGCCGCGTGTGACGCATTCATACTCCGTGAATAGCATGAATGCTGAGTCATATCTGCAGGCCTAATCGAGGCGATCGCTGATTTTATTCCACACTGTGAGCTAGTGATCTGTGATCAATGGTCCAAAGAACAGATGGGTAACATCTTGAACAGTTTTACAGGCCCATTGAACAGAACACAGATGACTCTCGGGTCAGTGGATATTCAGAGTTTAGCCAGACCTTTGTGGATGCAGATGGGTCTATCTCTTGATTAAATATTGCAAAATGATGTTATGAAATTAGACTTTGTTGAAAAGGAAAGTCAGTACAAAATCATTTTTGAATAATAAAAAGCACCTACTAAATGAGTTCCTCGTGACATTTAGTTTTTTAAAACAATTTTAAAGAGTCATTTTACTGCTTTCTGTACTTTGTTATTCTTCCACTTATTTACCTATGACGGTCAATGAATTGAAAGTCATGCACGTTCACAGAAAACAGCTTTGGCTATTTCCATGTTGCAAAATAAGGTGGCTACTGATGCTGGTTTAATTCCAGTGAGTTTAGGTTTATTTAGAGGTTAGCAGGCTTTTAATGAGAGCTTTCAAATCAAATATATTTGCTGGATGAAATTTGCAAAGTTTATGTCATCATTCCTTCATAAATGGGTTTAGCAAAAAATACAAATGTCTTGGCTTGTGCTTTTAAGTTTATGAACACCAATGAATATTTGCTTTATTTTCCGAGTTGAGTCTGTGGAAACTTGGGTGCTTATTGGGTGCGGATGGATGGAAGCTTTAGCTGCAAAGTCAGTTCCAACAGGAGTTCATTGTTATATATGGAGCATTATATTGATACTATACGATTTTGTATGAAACAAAAAGCAATTAAAACAGTGAAAGTTTGTAAATGCTTTAATATTTGTATATACATTTGTATTTGTATACAGCCCATCTAGTGTGAAATTATTTACTTCATGTATATAGTTTAATGTTTATATCATGTATAGGGTTTGTTATATACAGTACATGTGATGTGATTTTACATGACATGTGAGTTGTTTATTCTGATACCTGTGGATGCCTGACAATAATTTACTAACTGCTACCAGTTCAGACTGAAGCTGTAGGTTAAAATCTTTTTATTTGTTGTTGTCTCATTGCCTATCCCTGGTCTATTACAGTATATTAAACATTTCTCCTTTATTTTTGTAATTTCTTTATAATAACTTCTCATATTGTGTTATACTACATAGTTTTTTGTGCAATTTGCAAAGAAGATTAGACTCCTGGTACACTTTATATCCGGGGGCACACTTCATATCACTTATACAATTTTGTAAATTACTATTTTATGCTTGTTACTGCATGTAAAATGAGTCCCTGTTTGAACTATCTAACTATTTGTGCTGCTTCAAAGGGAATGAATTCCAGATATATCAGTCTTTGTGCCTAAAATAGAATATGAGCCAGAGAAAACACTGAATAGATAATGGTAGACTTTGATTGCATCCTGTTTAATTCACTCTGTCAGAACTCATGACGTCCTCATCCGCTTCTAACAAGCTGATTTCAAAGAATGCTGAAGTAGGCCACAGGCTTCTGCTTGTGTGTGTGTTTGTGTCTTGCTGACACACTGGGTCAAAACTGGAACAATGAGTGTTTTTCCTCTTGTTACGGGCATCTGGGGTCCATCAGTCTAATATGTTATCATATGATAAATATTTGATTTGCCGTGTCTGCTATTGGCTATATTTCTGGACAAATATATATATTATATATATATATATATATTCTTTTTTTCTGAAAAAGTCACTTATGCTCATTAAGGCAAAATACATTAAAAACAGTAATATTGCAAATAAACAGCTTTTTTTGAAACTATTATTCATCAATGCATCCTCAGAAATGTATCTCACTTCCCACAAAAATATATTAAAAAACTAAATCAGAAACACTAATAATAAAAAAACAATATCAATAATTGAGAACCAACAATAATTGATAATAAAGGAGCATGAAATACATTAGAATGATATGATAAGGATGTGTCACTGAAAACTGGAGTACTGACTGCTGAAAGTCATAAAACAGGAATAAAATTCATTTTAAAATATATTAAAATAGAAAACAGTTATTTTAAACTCATATAATATTTCCCAGTAAATCCAGCCTTGCTGAGCTTAAGAGAACAAATAATAAACTATTCCAAAATTTTAGATATAAATGTGTGTGTCAGTGTATATATATATATATATATATATATATATAAAAGCACATATGGCTCATAACACTTGTGTTTTTGTGCATAGTTTTGCTAATGATCCTAATCTTTCATATTTGTGGAGTTTGATTGATGTTTATGTGAATGCAGCCCTAAAAACATTTCTTGGACAAGTTAATGATTAAAATTGCAGTATACGCATTTGTGTCTGTCTTCATGTGTTTTTGAGAGCGAGCGAGAACACTGGTACATTTTGTGCCCTCCACAGCCCAGTCACTGCCAAACACATCAAATTACAGTAGATCGGTGTTGTTGTGTCTTTGGCTACGAACGGGCACCAGAAGGCCCTTTGTGGTTCCTTCCTACTCCCGTTATTCACATTTGTCCGCTCCATTGCTTTTAAAAATAAAACAAGCCATTATACAGATCAAATATAGGAATTAGTGGCCTTTGAGATTTATCTAACTTTTTCTATTTTGAATGTGGAACAGTATCCACATCGTAAATACAAAATGTATGCTGTATGGGACATTTTGTCCACTACTTGGGGACAGAAAGGTACAAAGCAAGGCTGTTTCTGTCTCTTCTCAATATATTTTTAGCCCCCTTTAACATGCTGCTATGAACATGATGTCATCATACTGGACCAATCGAGAGCCAAGAAGCCGTCTCTCTTGATCAAATCATATTATTCTTATCACAGAGGGGGTCGTAGAGAGCGCGCATAAAAGGGGGGTTAGACACATTTCCTTAGCACAATACAGCACAGCTCACATCGAAAAATCGTCTCTCCTCAGGAATGGGAGGGAGGGTTGTTGGGGCCCTTCATCGCTTGGAGGGGTGTTGTGGGGCCCCTGTATCCCCATGCCCAAACACGCTCCACAAGTCTTTCACTCGGCACATTTCAAAACAAGCACGTTCTGGCTCAGTGTGGGACCGTGCAAAAGCTCACTCTCAAACACAGGACTAAACTGAGCCTTGAAAACTACCCTAAGCCTCAGTCTGGCCCAAGTGAGATGAATGAAATGAAAGGAAGACGATTACAGCCTTTTTTCTTTCAAATTACTATGCAGAAAAAAACAGCAAATGGAGTCTTGCATGAATGGATGAAAACAAGTCTTATTATCAAATGCATTTGTGCTTCAAGTAAATTTCTCGTGCTATGGATAAAAAAACAAAAACATGACAAATATACTATTTCTTTCTTTCTTTTCTTGCTGTTTCTTTACTAATTCTCAACTTCTGTGTTTTCTATTTATTTATCAGTTTTCATATTTACAGTGATTTGAACAATTGGTTCAGTCATATTGTTCAATTTATTCAGTCTATGTACTATGTACTGTATATGTGTTTCAGCTTTGAGGTTAACAGAAAATCCTCTAGAATTCTTTTGGAAAATCACAATAAAAATTTTGCTGACTCATCCTGCACTACACAGCTTTATGTCCAATAAAATTCTTTCTAGAATGAGAATGTCCTTGAAACAATAAATGCCATATCTAAATGCAAACTTCTATTTTTTTCTCCTTTCAGATTTTTTTTTTTTTTACATTTAATTTAATTTAATTGATGAGTTATCATCTTTAGAGTGATTTGAACTGTTTGTACATTTTTACAGTCATATTTGGTAACATGTATTGTGTCTGCTTTGAGGTTAGCAGACAGCTAAAATCAGCTAAATTTCATCTTCAGCAGATATACACATTTAATATTTTGTCTTTTGGAAAATCACTCTAAACATTTTGCTGACTCATTCTGCACTACACAGGTTTTTGTCCAAATTTTTTTTTTCTACAACGAGAATGTCTCTGAAATAATGAATACCCTGTCTAAATGTCAATTTTTTTTCTTTTCTCCTTATTGATTTAATAAAATAAAATAATTAAATTAAAACATTTTGCTGACTCATCCTACACTACACAACTTTATGTCCAATTAAATTCTTTCTAGAATGAGAAAGTCCCTCCTCTTTATACCCAGCACATACCACATACGATATAAAGTTACAACTGTGATGTAACTAAAAGCCCTTTGATTTGTCCTGCCCCAGCTTCATAACAGTAAAGTCAATATAGTCACACTATGAAGGATTCTATAAATCCTCCAGTGTGGACTCGTCACGTCAGTATGCCTCAATCTGTGGCAATGGGGCTTTCAGTGCTTTGCCAAACCTCCTGACAACAGGATCCTGTTCTGCCATTTCACTGATACCCACATGCAGCTTTTTCTGTATGTCCTCAATCCTTTCTGTTTGTGTCTCTTAAATTTTTCACTCTCTCTCTCTCTCTCTCTCTCTCTCTCTCTCTCTCTTTCTCTCTCTCAACAGACACAGAGCTTGTACTGTGAGGCTCGTTGTCTGAATAAAAGCTGTGCTAGAATCTGTAAACATGCTGTATAGTCTGGCCTCATGTCCTCAGAAGACTTTGAGGACAAGACATCTTGCATAAATTAACATAAGCACTGTTAAGTGTTTGAAATTTCCCTAATTACATTATTATCATGGGATCCTCATAGACTCGCCTGCTACTACCACCACTATCTGATAGAGGAGCTCGGCGAAGAGTTGCCTAGAAGTTGTTCAGGTGTGGTGAGAATCACACAAGAGGCACCCCAAGGATTCAAATCAAATTCAGACTGCAAATAAGCTTGCTTCGTAAATAAGCAATTCACAAACCCGGAAAAAAGTTGCTCTCTCAAAAAAGATCTGCTCGCCTGTTGAGTAAACACAGTGTATTTCTATCTTCGTGAATGATCCCTGTTCTGGATGACCTACATTTTCAGAGGTGTTTGCTGAGACAAGCGATACTATGACCGTTGCTTATGCTGCGGTTTACTGTTCTGAACAAACGCCTAACCATATGTAATACATTTAGGTCTTGTACCCACAGTGTTTGTGCAATATACATGAATGATACCTTGAAATGTACAGTGTATGGCCTTTTGAGAAGATGTGTGCTAGTACTTCTTTAAGCAGATTTGGGGGTTCAAGCTATGTAAAGTAACCAGCACAATGGAATAACTGTATAGAGACCACTCTGAACATCCTACAGCAACTACATAGCAACCTTTGAGAACCTGGAAACCACCCAGAACACTCTAGCAAAGGCATAGACATGCCCTGGAAAACACCCAGAAAAACCTGTCACAACTGCATAGCAACCACTCAGATCAGCATAGCAACCACATAGCAATACAGAACACCTTAGTATTGACTTTTACACCCTAGAAACTATATAGCAACCTTTCAAAACACCCCAGCAACACTATAGTAACACATAACACCCAGAAGACCTATTAACCATATAGCAACACACATACACACAAAAAAAACATTTCAGAACACACTATTAACTACATATTGTAGCAACAGACTAAAAACATTCAGAACGCCTCAGTGACTGCATAGCAACACCCTGGCAACCATCTGTAAAACTTTAGAATTGTGGTGAGTTTTTGGCAGGATACAGCATAAATTGTAAAAACAAACAAACAAGAAAAATAATAATTAGGCACAAGCAATAATAATAATAATAATAAAAATATTGTGAAGCCCCCTCCCTCGCTTCACTTCAAACATATCAAAATGTAATGAGTTTCTGAAAGAAATGAAAAACAGTTTGGAAACACATCCTACAGCATTGACAAAAATTAATTTTTGTCAATGCTGTAGGATGTGTTTCCAAACTGTTTTTCATTTTTTTCAGTAACTCATTATATTTTGATTAGGAAAAAGACTGTTAAGTGTGAAATGGAAAAATGAAGTGCAAGAAACAGGAAAAAGAGTGTGGGGGAAGAAAAAAAAGTTTGTCACAGTGGTGAACAGAGAGAAAAAACAACAACACAGAAACCCAATATCCCAAGAGAACTAGTACGAAAAAACAAAACAAAAAGGAAAACAGAGCAAGAGAATAAAAGCACTAAAGATCCAGATACAGGGATTCTACTATCACTGTGACAACAGTAACTATAAACAAGAACGAAACCGAGGGTCCGGAGAAGCTCCGCCCCCTCCCTCGCTTCACTTCAAACATAGGTGATAATGATCCTGCTTACATAACAGTTGGAAGCAGAATGAGAGAGAGAGAGAGAGAAAGAGAGAGACCATTCTGTGCGAGTGAGGGTGGATGGGGCCCATTTTGTATAGGCCAAAAGAATGCTCATAAAGTGCAGCTTTTCACAGTAATTTATGAGCTTGGGGACATGAGGCCTGTGTTATGTTATTTACATTCACTTTTCATTTATTTTTGCATAACAGCTCACATCACGAGCCAAAGGTGAAGCTGTATAAAAACTCACGCTGTATGTTGGGCCGGTAAAGTTCTGCTTTCTGCCCTCTCAGAGAACTTTTATGAATGTATGGACCCCACTGTGTGCAGTTTGTACAGAGAAACTTTTTGCACGATGGCTGATTTTCAATCACACACACGCACATGCTCAACGGGGAGCGCTTAAACGAATGCAAAGCCAGCTTTATAGCTGCATGAGGCATATTTGTTGCAAATGTAAAGCAGATTGTGAATGTTTATATATTGTAATAATGTATTGCCAAAGAAAAAAAAGCATGTTTTTTTTTCATTAATTATCAATTTATTAATGCATATCAAGCTAAAATTCAATAGACTTGGCTGGAATTGGTATGAAATGATTTTTTTTGCTTGTTTTCACCTCATGAATGCAAGAGCCTCATGCTGTGCTTTTCTGAAGGTGAGGCTCATGTTTGCCCTTAACAGGTTTGTTTATTCGGTGGAAAATAAAAGTGGAAACAGTGAGCTCTTTCACCACGTCTTTACCGTGTGCATGTGTGTTTATGTGCATCTATGTACGTGTGTGTTTGAGTGGTCGGTCGGACAGAGAGAGACCCATCTGGTTCCAAACACCCCCTGAGTTCTAATAAACAGTACTGTACACATTTTTGCATTTATTTTTATTATCTGTTGTATGAACCAGAATACTTTGATTAGCTCGCCTCATGCTGCATTCATGGCATTTCAGAGTTATTGTCATATAACTCCCCAACTAACAGGGGAGTGTCAAGGTTCTGGTAACTTATGAACAAATGTTCTTGTAGTAAGGTTGATGGAACGTTTGTTCAAAGTTCTCTAGTCTTTAACGATGTTCTCAAAACACTGACACAAAAATGTTATTTATAGATCTTTCATGGAACCTTTTTCTGAAATGTTTTAATTGAATGTTTTTTAAATGTTGATAAATGTAAACAAAAAACATTTAAAAGTAACATTCCTATAATGTTTGAACATTTTCTGTAAAGCTGCTTTGAAAAATAATTGTTAAAATGTTAAAAGGTTTAATTGACATAATTGATTTATTTCCTGCCTTGTTGATCATTACAAAAATACAAAAAAAAAAAAAAAAAAATATATATATATATATAAAGTTGGGGTGTAATGGTACTCATACAGAATTTTTTGTTATGGGTCTTTCGGTTCGGTACGCATGTGTTTAAACCACTGCATGAGTGAAACTTCATTGGAAACTTCCATATTTATATTGTTACTTTTCATAAGAAACAAAGTCTCATCTTACAAATTATGTCCTTTTTTCAAGAAAATGAAACAATAAATGCCCCTTTGATGCTCTTTGATGTAGCGCAACAGATCTTAGTATAAACATCTCAGTTCAAAAGACAGCACAGAGCGCTAGTAAACATGAGCATCCCTTCCTCTTTAATACTAGTTTTAACATGAAATAAACGTAAATGAACATCTCAAGTAATGACACATAGCATTTCATTTATCTCAGGCAATGAAGTCTAGAGAAGAGCATTTTGTAAAATATTAGACTATATACTCATATTTTACTTTAGGCTATCTGTTAGTGATGTCTTAATTATTTAATGTATGTTTAAATAAATCTTTTATGAAACAGGTTATGGCAGCCACTGTAAGTTATGACCCACTGTAAATGAATATATTTAAACAACAAATCTACATTTTATAAATTAGAAGTTAATTTAAAAACTGCATTATGTGCAATTAGCTTTTTTATCATATCATATATATATATAAGTTAAGTGTTGCTTAATATATTTTAAAATAAATAGCAATTAAATTAAAGTTGTTAATTGTAACCTTAGTCATGTGTAAAACGGCTTCCATTAGTTTAGAGCATAAGCTGAGGTAGACTTATATCCCTTGGAAAAATTTTATTATAATTAAATTAATTTAAAGAAAGAACGATTTGTTCAGTAAACCACTGTTTAATTAAAAAAAGCAATTTTATGTTTAGTTTTCCCTACTGCTGCACCAAAACCATAGCAAATCGTGACGTCAAAACTGAGGTAAGTACCGAACCTTCATGTTTGTGTACCATTACACCGCAGTATAAAATATATATCGTTTTGCAAAAATAAAAAATGAAGCAACAGGTAACATTAAAAATAAAAATAACATTAAAAAGGCACAGAGGTTTCTACCAAATTACTTTGTGGAAATGTTGGCTGATATTGCATGATGTCAGGTCATGAAGTTTGAGTTTTCTTTAGAGTTTACTCATTGAGATTAACAAAGATGTGGATAGTTTTTACAAGCATTCACATTCATGTTAAATTTATTACCCTAGCAAATTTACATAGATTAGTCATGCCTAAAAATATACATCTGAAAAGTATAGTTTGATTGTATTCAAATAGGTTTCCCATATTACATTGGTTGGCTGTTGTTGATATCTCAGCCTGGTCAGGATCCTCAGGTGATGCAAGTTATGCAAGAATGTTTCCAGAGTATTTTAATTGTCTGTAGAAATAACACTGCAAAATATTTTAAACAAAATAAAATAAAATAAATTCATAGTTCAATATTGCCAGTATTGTGTTGATTTTGACTAAGAGCGCATGCTCAGCGTTTGCTTTTGGAACAAACCTTGAGGGGTTATCTGAAATAAGGTAAACACAAAAGGGCAAAAAACAGCCACAAGAGTTTATTTAACTTTAGGCAACTTTTAGATATGGCAAACATTCATAAGCAACCATAAGAGTTTTCATGCACTTCCTCCACTGCGGGACGCAATGTGCTCAGGGGTACACAGGTGTCCTTACTGCTTATAGCGGAGGTATGTGACATACTTACATGCTACTCTGGGTTGTTTACCCACAAGCACGAGAGGGTCAGAGGGACTGGAAATATCCGAGGTACTTCTGTGACTCGGCTGTTTGTCTCTCAGGGATGATGGGGTTTAATTTTACACACGCTTAATAGAAAGAGCATTGAATCATGAAAGAGTTTTTTTAAGATTGTGGGTGACACATTACTCGAGTATTAATGCTATAGGCCGGTGTGTGCAGTGAGCAAGTGCAGATCTTTAACACCTCAGGCAGGTCTCTGTAAGGCGGGCCGCACCCATCAGCAGCAGCTTACAGAGGAAATGCAGGTCTGGAGGTCTGGGACAGGGTCCCAGGTTCCATCAGGGACTTCTGGCTTGACGTCAACACCAGATACAGTACATTACATTATACCTCATTTAGAAAAATACTTTAAGTTGTCATAAATGTTTGGGAGTTTGAATTACAGAACAAGGCCGCTCCCTTTGAGTCATTTAAAATGACTGAAACCTCAGACTTATTAACCTCTGATGACCAAGGTTTATTTGGATTTTAATGAAAATGTTGCTTGCAAAATATTAAAGGGGTCATATGACGTTGCTAAAAATAGCATTATTTTGTTTATTTGGTGTAATGCAATTTATGCAGTTTTAGGTTAAAAAAACACATTATTGTTTTTCCTCTATGCCAAGCCTTTCTGAAACACATTGATTTTTACAAAGCATATCAATCAGAAAAGCAAGGTGTGCTCTGATTGGCCAGCTATCCAGTGCATTGTGATTGGACAAATACCTCAAGCGTGTGATGAAAATGTTACACCCCTTACCATATGTGATGCCGTGTCCCCCAACAAAACCAGTAAAACCCATTATAAATGAGGCATATGCTGCATCCAATGGGGAAATAATTACTAGTTATAATGATTTATACTGTCCTTTTACACGTTGTGTTACTTATCGCACTGCTTAAACAAAACCATGTCTGCATTTGTGATCGGAGATATGACAAACAACATGCACTACTCTACACTGCTAAAAACTTGCGTTTTAATCATTAGTGGCAAATTCTTAAAATATTCTTAAAATAAAATTTACCAATTCTTCCCGATCTAAATTTATTTGTCATGGTAGTATCAAAATTTCAGATCAACCACATACTTTAATTGGATTCAGTTAAATGTTTGGGCAATTCCAGAATATTAAGAATTATTGGATATGATTTTGTTTGAAAAGATTGAGCTTTATTTCGATTGTGCCAAACAGTGAGCTTTTCTCTTGAGACAAAGAGATAAATGTAGAGTCATATGTCTTCTGGTAAACTGAGTGACTTCATGTTGGCCTTCTTTAATAGTGGCTTCCTTATAGCCACTCACACATAAAAGCCAAATCTGTGACACACTGAGAGACTGTCCAGACATCCACAGTTTCTTCCATTTCATCCAAAGAGTTCTGGCTGCTTGGCCACTTCTCTGACAATTGCCCTTCTTGTTAAGTTGTGCAGTTTCAGTATGGATTGTGGCATGTTTTCTTCCATTTTACTACAATGTAACAATCCACGGCCCCTAGAAAGACGTCAGGTTTCAGCAATAATTTTATAACCTTTTTTTTTTTTTTTTTTTTTACTTCAAACTTCATCTACTGTAAAGATACCACAGCAATTCTTTGGTCTTGAAGACATCAGAACAAATCTGATCTGATGCCTTAGTTGTGGTACAAAGCAGATGTAGAGTAAGGTGGAGGCACTTTTTTGTGACATACTGTACCTGTAATAGTTTGCCCCACTATATTATAAACACAGGGTATAAACAAACTACACTGCTCGCACTATGGACTTCGTCACCATCATTAAGCTTCTGACAACTCTTTTAGTCTTTATTTAAAAAAAAAAAAATCCTGAAAACTTTTATGCATTTAACCAAATATGATATAAAAAAAAAACAATGACAAAAAAAAAAAAATGATTGGAGGATGATGTTAATAGAAACAGAACTGATTAAACGTTTCTGGGACTACAAAAAAATTTCATCCTTGCAGTACTCTATATCCAATGTAAAAGTTAAATCTGTGTCATAGTCTATTTGGAATTGCAAAACAATGATTATTTTCAAACAGGTTTCCCAATCACTCCTGCCATCTTCCATTGGTCAGTCGAAACATCCAATTCTGTAGTGAATTTTTAGATCCTTACTTTCACACTTAAATTCTAGATAGTTTATTTCATGATAAGGTAACACTGTGGATGGTTACTACAGGAATGAAGAAAAAAACAGCTAAATTAAATCTGTTTGAAAACACTTGATAGATTTATTAACTTAGTGTGGTTCAGATAATCACTCTGAAACTAAGCCTCCTACAGTGCAGGGCATCTCAGTTTCTCTGAACATTTTTGTAGCTTCATTTGAAGCTGAGGGATTTTTTAGTGCTGCACCATTCCCCACTGGGTCCCTGCGGCCTAAACTGTCCCAGCAGTAATTGCTCTTGGCTGACAGCAGTGTGTTTAGGTAAAACAGCTCGTAAGCCCCTCTGGTGGGTATGGGGCCAATTAAGCAGGAATGAGGCTTACTGTATGGATCACAGCAATCATCATTACTATTCTACTGGTTAAAGACTAACTAGAAAATTATCATGTGTGTTTCTGCAAAAGTGAGTGTGTACATTTGAGAATGCTTTAGCCTCCCCACAGTCCATTGACGTCAGAGTTTAGTTTGCCTGATTGATTTTAAACTTTTTTTTTTCCAAAATTAGGTGTGCACCCAGGAATTGCAACTGAGGCCACTTGAAAATAGGGGTCTGGGGTAGAGTTAGGAAATCAAGAACCGGTTCTAATTCCGAACTGGTTCCATTTAAAACAACAACAACAACAACAACTCTGTAACCAAATTATTTTGAAGTTTGTTAATCTGCCTTATGATGAAGTCTGGAATATTTCGCCAATAGACAGACAGTCTTAACAATCAACAAACGTATGATGCAATCAGTAAAGTTTGATTCACAAATGACTCAGTGAATTGGACAAAAAGACTCATTAATCAGTCTAAAAATCATGATTATATTTGAATATATGTATTCATATATTTATACAAACACATATGTCTTGTGAAACTTAAATCGAATGTAAATTATTTCTAAAGGATCATGTGACACTGAAGACTGTAAGTAATGGTTGGTGAAAATTCAGCTTTGTATCAGGAATAAATAACATTTTTAAATATGATATGATTATGTGATAAGAGTTTGGTTCAAAAACACGAGAAACGCCATAAAAAGATAATTAAAAAATGAATTCCCGCCAAAATCAGTATTGTATCTGACTATTGGAAAGTAATTTTTTTATTTTACGCAAAATGCAATACCTGCAGAGTTTATCTGTCACGTTTTGTCACTATCTTTCCAAACTGCGACAAACGCCAGTCTCCCTTTTCTGAAGATTGCATTACATCCGCTCATCCAATCACAGCGCAACATTCCACACATTGTAAACAGTAACAGCTCTTTGAATACACACGGCATCCTAGTTTTCCTCATCTACTTTGTACCTTGTGATCAACAAACAAACAAATTAATCAGTTTTCATTAGTCAGTTTTTATGAAAATCTAAATTTGTATTTGAATTTTTAATGTTATTATATTCTAAAGATGCTATGTGAAAGTTTGAACAGAAAAAAGTGTTCCCTTTCAGTCGGTCACTCTCGACGCCACGTCGGTGACCGACGAATATGGGATATCGCTTCGATAGACCAATCTACTTCGAGTGTAAACTAAACGAGCCAATGCACATTGGCATGCAATTATTGCATCCAGCTGCCGCTGATCACTGCGTGAGTATAAGAGGGCAGCAGGTGCAATGCATACCAGCTTTTCGCTTCGGAGCCGAGCGTTAGTATCGCTCTGCTCAACTGTGTCTGCTGTGAACTACGAGTTCAGCACGCTCTCGGAAGCTTTGCGTGTTGGCGAGACGGCGCTTCAGAGGCGGTCGTTCCTGTGTCGAGTGGATTGCACACTTCAGGCTGCATTACCCCTGTCGTGTTGCAAACGGCCAATTCCCCTGTGCACCTCAGCACTAAAAGAGCATTTCCTAAAGAGCAAATTTCTCTAAAAGAGCTTCACGGGTGCGTCTTTGTAAAGACGACGGATCGTCCTTGTAAGGATGTCGTTTCACCCGTGCGTTTCTGGGTGCGGTCGTTACCTGGCAACGGGTGATGGTCACGATCGCTGCCTCACGTGTCTGGGCGTCGAGCACGCTGAGGTGGCTTTCGTGGATGAGTCATGTTCTCACTGCGGGAATATGACCATCTCGGAGCTGCGAACCAGGCTCCGCTACCTTCAGAGGGGCGGAGTCCCGCTGCCGCGGCCGCGATCTGGGGCTCGTTCTGGCGGCCGACAGACGAGAACCACTTCCGGCAGTAGCGCGGATGGTTTGAGGGTCACAGTGGTGGCAAACCCCGCAGGGAACCAACCCTCTGGGGCCCACCACTCCTCTTGTACCTCCGATCCAGTGGAGCAACCCACGGAACGCACTGGGCCCTCTACAGCGAGCGTACCAGTGGTATCCAGTGGCCTCCCCCCGACCAGATGTCGATCTCAGCATCGGAGGGAGAGCTGTCGGACGAAGATTCGGCTGCGCTGCCACCCTCTGGGATGGTGGCAAGGCCTGAGTCGGACCCCGAAATGTCAGCTATGCTTTCCCGGGCCGCCGAGAGGCTGGCTGGTTCTCAGCGCCCCACCCCAGTGCCTTTCTTTCTGGAAGTGCATGACGAGCTCACCAGGTCGTGGATGGCACCTTTTACTGCCAGAAACCGGCCGGTGGGCTCCTCCTCCCTCACCACCCTTGATGGCGATGCAGCGAAGAGGTATTCGGGAATCCCGTTGGTGGAGCGGGCGGTAGCGATGCAATTGTGTCCTAAGTCCGCCTCCTCCTGGCGTGGAGACCCGGTGCTTCCTTCCCGGGCCTGTAGGCACTCGTCTGGTCTGACCGGCAGTGCCTATACGGCTTGCGGGGAAGCTGCTTCCGCCTTACACGCCATGGCGTTACTGCAGGTGCACCAGGCTAAGGCACTGAAGGACCTGCACGAGGGTGGTCATGACCCGGAAGTTCTAAAGGAGCTCAGATTCGCCACTGACCTCGCGCTCCGAGCGACGAAGGTCACCGCGAGTTCCCTGGGTCGTGCGATGTCCACATTAGTGGTCCAGGAGCGCCATCTCTGGCTGGGTCTGGCAGACATGAGGGACACCGACAAGGTCCGGTTTCTCAATGTCCCTGTGTCCCAGACCGGCCTCTTTGGCGACGCAGTCGAGAAGTTGGCCCAGCAAGTTTCTGCTGCCCAGAAGCAGACTGAGGGGATCCGACACATCCTGCCCTGGCGGGCAGCTGCTGCCTCTACCCGCCCGCCGGCCGCAGTGCCCCAGCCTGCTCGTCGCCAAGGGCAGCCCCCTGGATCCGCCCCAGCTCACGCGCCGCATCTGCAGCAGCCTCCAAGTGGTGCCGTGGAGCTGGGCGCAGGCAGGCTGCCCCTCCCGTCCCGGCCCCCGTCAAACTTGGTGGTGAGCAGAAGAGCAAGAGGCCCCGGGACGGGTGACCCGGAGAGAGGTAGCTGCTTTCTGGGGGATGGTGAAGGCACCTCTCCCTCCCCTGGAGGAGGGCCAGGCGGAGAATCTGGAAATCTCGACAGGAGAGGAGTTTTCTTCCTCTCTGGGTCCCAGGAGGGCACGGAGAGTTGCGGACGGCCAAGCTCCGGACCTCACTCATCCTCCTCCTTCGCCAGATGGCAGCAGCGGGCGGTTCGAGAGCGTCAACAAAGGCCCTACTCACGCACCCTCTGCCAACCCGTGGAACCAGGTGAGCCCTGCACCCCACACTCGCACCACACTCCGGCCTGCTCACAAGCCGCCCGAGTTGGGTCCCGGTGTTCCACCTCGCTGCCCCACTGCGGGTACGGCTGTGGTTCCGCTGGTCCCGCTTGTACGGTTTTTAGGCGCCTGGTCAGCGCTACCCAGCCCGTCTCGCTGGCTTCTGCGAACCATCAGCCTCGGCTATGCGATTCAGATCGCCCGGCTCCCCCCCAAGCTCTGCGGTGTCCGCTCCACTACAGTGAAAGCGTCCGATGCCCCTGCCCCTGTCCTGCGGGAAGGGATCGCAGTCCTACTGGCGAAGGACGCGATAGAGCCGGTCCCTCCAGCCGATATGAGGATGGGGTTTTACAGCCCGTTCTTCATTGTACCCAAGAAAGGCGGTGGGTTACGACCGATCTTGGATCTGCGAGTTTTGAATCGGGCCCTCGATCGGCTACCATTCAAAATGTTGACACAGAAACGCATTTTCGGGTGCGTCCGTCCCCAAGATTGGTTTGCAGCGATCGACCTGAAGGACGTGTACTTTCATTTGTCCGTCCTTCCGCGCCACAGACCTTTTCTGCGGTTTGCGTTCGAAGGACTGGCATATCAGTACAAGGTCCTGCCCTGCAGGCTGTCCCGGTCTCCCCGTGTCTTTACGAAAGTCACGGAGGCAGTTCTCGTTCCTCTCAGAGAGCAGGGTGTTCGCATTCTCGACTACTTAGACGATTGGCTGATACTAGCACAGTATCGAGATCAGTTGTGCGAGCACAGGGATGTGGTGTTCCGGCACCTGAGCCTGTTGGGCCTTCAGGTCAGCTCGGAAAAGAGCAAACTCCCGTGGAGGATCTCTTTTCTCGATATGGAGTTGGATTCGGTCGAACAGACAGCACGCCTCACAGAGGAACGTGCGCGGTCGGTGCTAGCCTGCTTGAATACGTTCAAGAGCAGGACAGCGGTCCCACTGAAACTCTTTCAGAGGCTCCTGGGGCATATGGCACTTACACCGCTCAGCCTATTACATATGAGACCGCTCCAGCACTGGCTTTATGGCCGAGTCCTGAGGTGGGCGTGGAAGCGCGGCACTCACCGGGTCCAAGTTACACCGGCCTGTCGCCAAACCCTCACTCCGTGGTCAGATCTTGCATTTCTCCGGGCAGGGGTGCCCCTAGAGCAGATCTCCAGGCATGCTGTGGTTTACACGGATGCCTCCACCACCGACTGGGGGGCCACGTACAACGGGCATGCAGTCTCAGGGGTTTGGACGGGCCCGCAGCTGCAGTGGCACATCAATTGCCTAGAGTTGCTAGCAGTACACCTTGCCTTGAACCGTCTCAAAGGTCTCTTGTGAGGCAAGCATGTGCTGGTCCGAACGGACAACACTGCGACCGTTGCGTACATCAACCGACAAGGTGGTCTGCGCTTCCGTCGCATGTCGCAACTCGCTCGCCACCTCGTCCTTTGGAGTCAGAAGGTTCTGAGGTCACTTCGTGCCGTTCACATTCCAGGCCTGCTCAGTCGTACAGCCCACGAGCTGTCTCGAGCAATGCTCCCGGGAGAATGGCGACTCCATCCCCTGACGGTCCAGCTGATTTGGAGATGGTTCGGAGCCGCTCAGGTAGACCTGTTTGCTTCTCCAGAGACCTCTCACTGCCAGTTGTTCTACTCCCTGACCGAGGGAACTCCCGGCACGGACGCTCTGGCACACAGCTGGCCTCGGGACCTACGCAAGTAGGCGTTTCCCCCAGTGAGCCTTCTCGCACAGACACTGTGCAGAGTCCGGGAGGACAAGGAGCAAGTCTTGCTAGTAGCGCCGTATTGGCCCATGTGGACCTGGTTCCCCGAACTAGTGCTCCTTGCGACAGCCCCTCCTTGGCCAATTCCTCTGACGAAGGATCTACTGACTCAGAGACGGGGCACCATCTGGCACCCGCGTCCAGACCTCTGGAAACTCCATGTCTGGTCCCTGGACGGGACGCGGAGGTTCTAGGTGACCTACCCCAAGAGGTAGTGAACACCATCACTTCGGCAAGAGCACCGTCTACGAGACACGCTTACGCCTTGAAGTGGAACCTGTTCGTTGAGTGGTGTTCTTCTCGTCGAGAAGACCCCCGAAGATGGTCGATTGCGGTCGTGCTATCCTTTCTGCAGCAAGGGTTGGAGCGAAGGCTGTCTCCCTCCACCCTCAAAGTCCAGGTTGCCGCTATTGCTGCGTACCATGACCCCGTGAATGGGAAGTCTCTGGGTAAGCATGACCTCATCGTCAGGTTCCTTAGAGGGGCCAGGAGGTTAAATCCTTCCCGCCCCCCGTATACCCTCTTGGGACCTGTCTCTAGTGCTTAAATCACTACAGCAGGGCCCTTTCGAGCCTTTGCATTCAGTTGAGCTAAAGTTTCTTTCATTGAAAACTCTGCTCCTGCTTGCACTGGCCTCCATCAAGAGGGTAGGGGACCTGCATGCATTTTCGGTCGACGATTCGTGCCTACAGTTTGGGCCGGCTGACTCCCAGGTAATCCTGAGGCCCCGGCCTGGCTACGTGCCCAAGGTTCCCACAACACCCTTCAAAGACCAAGTGGTGAACCTGCAAGCGCTGTCCCTGGAGGAGGCAGACCCAGCCCTGGCTTTGCTTTGTCCCGTCCGAGCATTAAGGTGCTACGTAGACCGGACACAAAGCTTCAGGACCTCAGACCAGCTCTTTGTCTGTTACGGAGGCCGGCAGAAGGGGAGTGCCGTCTCTAAGCAGAGGATGGCCCACTGGATTGTGGATGCCATAACCCTGGCTTATCAGGCTCAGGATGTGCCCTGCCCGTTCAGGTTGCGAGCTCACTCAACTAAAAGTGTTGCATCCTCCTGGGCGCTGGCTCGTGGCGCCTCGCTGACAGATATTTGTAGAGCTGCGGGCTGGGCGACCCCTAACACGTTCGCTAGGTTCTATAGCCTTCGTGTAGAGCCGGTATCCTCCTGTGTTCTCACCTCAAACGGGTAGTGGCACTGAGAGGCCCCGGTTAGTGTCGGCTTGCTTAAACCGCTCCAGAGTGTCCGTATTGTAGACCCTGTTGAGATCCTCCATCACCCTAAGCAGCTGGACGCAGCGGATGGTCCGGCGCCAGACCTTCATGATGAATCTGTGAGAACCATGGAAGGGTGGGTTCCATATTGAGACCTAAGCGGTACTCATATGTGTATAGTCCACGGTATAGCCTTAGAGCCCGTGTTTCCCCGGCAGACTTCTGCCTTCCCAAGAGGGTTCTAATCACCTCAAATTTCTCCGTATACTCCTAAACGGATGCTATATGTGTATTTGCCTCCGAGACCTCCTTCAGGAAGGATGGGGCTTCCGCAGCGTCCCGGCTCCAAGCGGACCGGGTACGTTTTCCCAGTGTTATCCAATCTCACCCAGTGAGGTAGTGCTTTGACAATGGTGAGTGGAGCTACTTGTTCTGAGCCCCGGCCTACACCTAATAGGGGCGCAGGCGGCTCGCACAGGGCACTGGAAGGGGCAGCACCCATGGCGCTTTGATAGGGATCCCATATTCGTCGGTCACCGACGTGGCATCGAGAGTGACCGACTGAAAGGGAACGTCTCGGTTACGTATGGTAACCCTCGTTCCCTGAAGGAGGGAACGGAGACGCCACGTCCCGTCGCCATGGTTGCTGTACCGCCGCTGAGCTGCCGGGTCCCCGGCTCGGCTCCTCAGCGAAAAACTGGTATGCATTGCACCTGCTGCCCTCTTATACTCACGCAGTGATCAGCGGCAGCTGGATGCAATAATTGCATGCCAATGTGCATTGGCTCGTTTAGTTTACACTCGAAGTAGATTGGCCTATCGAAGCGATATCCCATATTCGTCGGTCACCGACGTGGCGTCTCCGTTCCCTCCTTCAGGGAACGAGGGTTACCATACGTAACCGAGACGTTTTTCATCTAGCCACTTTCTTGGTAAAGAATTTTTTTTTACTCAAATTAACCAAAATGGATTTATAGCATTTTGGAACCAAGCTCTTCATATATTAAAATAGGAAACTGTTATTTTAAATTATAATAATATTAAATAATATCACTGTTTTTACTATTTTTAATTACAGAAATTAAGCCTTGGAAGGCATAAAAGACCTCTTTTAAAAATATAATTTTAAAAATTATTTCTTTTTTTTGTGCAAATTTTTTTTTGTCACAATCTAAAAAATCATATATTATAGGTTTGCAATTGGTATAACATCAGCTCATCCAATTTGTGAAGGTGAACTATCAGGTGAATTAATTCATTTCTGATTTGCACTTTTGCTAGTAAAATCTAAGAGCCAGAAACATGAGCAAAACTCAAACAAATAGCACTTTCTATTTTTGCCAAGTGTTTCGTGTTAAAAATACAATGAGAAAAAGAGACCTGCAGAGACAGAGTAAGTAGTGTAAACGAACTTGGGTTTAGACCAAGCAATCGAAGTGTGAAACCAGAGTGTTTGTTTTTCCATGTAAGAGTGATGATATCTGTGAATGTGACAAAGCACAGTCACATGTGTCTAGTACCTGACCAATGTACAGTATGTAAGGACACACACAGCTGAGTCACAGTGGTGTGACAGTCAGCTGATAAGAGTGGCTTGATACCAGAGCATCATTCTGGGCAGCAGGCATTCTTTTGCCCCCCAACCCGCCCTCCCCGTCCTTCACTGTTTCCACAAGCTTAATGACCCTATGCCAGGATCACAGGGACTCAATCCGGACTGGCAAGCCTCAGGCTAGTGCTTTCAAACCTGACTGACAGAGTTGGCGTCATTTTTACGAATGAGACGCAAGCTAATTCTGCTGAATTTGCAGTGTCGCAGTCACGTGCAGAGCTTTTCTATATTTATGCTAAGGCCTTTAATATGAGAGAGTGTGGCTGCTGTCCCATGTCAAAAACGGAAGGAGAGTTTGTTTAATACAAAAAGCATGTGAAAATGGTCTAAAGATGATACTTTATGTTTTATATTTCATGCACTTTTGCAATAGGTATGGTCAAAGTACCAAAATATTGCATGTCACAGCTCTAAATTTCAATAGTTTCCTGTCTTTCCAATCAGTTTACATTACATCTGAGTGTGCAAAAAAAAATCAAGATATCAAGATCGCCTTTAAAGTTGTCCAAGTGAAGTCCTTTGCATTGTACATTACTAATCAAAAATTAAGTTTTGATACATGTACTGTAGAATATTTACAAAATATCTTCATGAAACATGATCTTTAATTAATATCCTAATTATTTTTAGCATAAAAAGTAAGTCGATAACTTTGAGCCATACAATGTATTATTGGCTCTTGCTACAAATTATACCTGTGCTACTTATGACTGGTTTTGTGGTCCAAGGTCACAAATATATTTAGATTAAAGGTTTAAAAAGATTTTTGAGTGAACTATTAGTGAAACATCATGCAACTACTGAAAATGTACTAATTACACTGAATATACTTAAGATATTTAAATATATTTTATACAAATTTTTATCTAGCTATTTAAGCTAAATGCTTTTACTTAATTTAGAGACACATTTCTATAGCACCAAAGCAATAAGGGGGTTTGAATGAATGAACTAAATTGTGATTTGAATGATCTAATTTTGGGAGAAAAAATTATTGTAAGTAAAGGAAATGAAAGCTTTAGCCTAAGTTCTGCCAGGAAGACTCAATTACTTCGTCACTAATTACCTTCTTCATTATCCAATCACGTCTTTATACTTTCGTATAAAAGATCGTACTTACACATGTTTGAGTTCACAGATGCCGACGTGATAACAACCTCCACCCTCCCCACCACCACCAGGATGGTCCTTACCTTCCAGGGGGGGTCGGCTGCGCCCCTGCCTTCGTCTTCAGGCAGGAAATGCAGGTCCGCTACCCTCGGATTACAAACCATGGACGGGGCCTTCCGCCAAAGAAATTTATAATTATGCTTGCTGAGTTGTCAATAAATGTATGCTTCGTACGTTTTATCTCCCGAGTCTTTCTGGTAGAAATGAATTGAATACATCCTAATCAATGGACCTGCATCAACTACAAATTAATGAGCAGCTGCATTTAAATCCAGGGACTCAAATGTGTCACTTGTTCTTCTTATTTGGTCCATTTAACTGATTTGAAACTGAAACAACACTGTGGCTTGTATGAAAAGCAACTGCTTAGTGGAAAAGTGTTAAGTTAAAAAAGCAACTCACTTTAATTTGTTATTCCTTAACTTTGGTGAAGGGCTCTTGATAAGTTGCACAGCATATGTTGAAGTTCTCAATGCAAGTATTAGAATACAGTAATCCAGTTTTACAACACTGTTGTGTAAACGGTGGATGACTTTGTTTTGTCCATAGAGCTACATCAAAAATATCTGGCCCTGGTTAATAAAGAGAAAAAGAAGATTCTTTCTGTACCCAGGGATTACCTTACCTTGTAAACATGGTCATTTATCTTTATAGGGTTTTAAATTCTGATTTGCGGTGCATGAGCTCTCTGTTTTTACAGTATCCATTTGGATTGGAGCCGCCAGGCGCAGTAACGGAGCTGTGGTTTGAAAGCTTGCAGTCCTAAAAAACATTAAGGCTGCATAACTTCATTATATGTTTGCTTAGCGCAGCATGGCCCAGGGCAGAGGTGCTGTTTCCTGAGCCCCCACAATCATGCGGGACCCCCTGCCCACTTATATGCACTGTATGTGGTTGAATATACAGCACTGGGAAATGGCAGGCGAGTGTTTCAATTTGACTTATTGGAGTTGGTGTAAATTAAATTAAATTGAACTCCTACCACACACTATTATAAACTCTCAGCATGGATCTGATACGTGCTCATCCAAGATTGATGTGAGGATCAAAATGAGCCACACAAACACACGTTCTTGTGGTGCCGCTGGCAAAAACAAACCTGCATCTGTGCCTATGAGCAAAGACGGCAGTATTTAGATCCCATATCTGCAGGGGAATCATGCAGTAGACGAATAATGAATGGAATGGAAATCTAATGGATAGTTTTCTATATGTATTACAGACCTTCTAAAGAAGTTATAGAATAGCGTTGATACAGTATGTAAGTGGGCGTGCGGTATCCGTTGGTCATATGGTCATATGTTAATGTAATCATGGTCTTGACATTAATACCTTCAAATCTTTTTTCTGTCAGTATTCTTACATGACTTTTTCACATGAACTATCGTTCAAAAGGTTTTGTAATATTTTATTTAGAAAAATTCTCTCTGCATGATAAAAAAATACAATAATACTGTGAAATAAAATGAATAAAAAAACGTATCTACTAATTATATATCAGGGTTCTAAATAGATTCTGTGTAATACAGTATGTCTAAATTATACAAATTGTTGTAGATCACACTTAACATACAGCAAACGGAGCACGAAAACAATCCCATTTCATAGGCGATTGTAATGCACCAGTGGTTTGTCATTATTATTCTGCGTGTATTCATTATATAAGGAGAGAAGTCTGAACGTATGCCATGATTATATTCCACGAATACAAATGAAATCTGGTCATGAAAGATTAATTCCAGCAGCCGAAGCGTTTGTGGTTTTTGTAAGACCATACATTTTAGCCTCTATTGTGTTCGTGCTTGTAATAGTGAATAGTTTTAACCTCTGTAGTGTGTACTGGGCTGAATGACAGAATTTAACGGGACACACTCCATTCATCATCCTGCAAATGAGAGATGAATGTGTATTTTCATGCGTCATAAAGAAAAAGAGTGCATTATACTGTCTGCATCAACGCCACAACATCATTTATAAAGTGTATTTTTTTTCTTCTTTTGGGTAAAGCGGAATAAGATGGTGTCCTGTCATCTTTGATCAACCAGCAGAAACACGCACATGATTTCACTTCTGAGAGATGCGTTTTATTACAGCACAAATGTGCTGCTGTTCACTGTTGCAAAATATTCCACAAATTCAGTCGAGCTGTTTACGATTAATTGATCAAAAAACATTAATACTGAATATCATATGTCAGGCTAGTCAACAAAGAATGATCCAAGCCAGATAGCCACCATGTGTCTCTATCTGTCCACATAAGCATGTGTTTGCTTTTCTCTGCAGTCACGCAACAGTGCGCTTAAACTGATTTCCATCCACTGCTTTTGAATTCTCATTCTGTTTTATAATACTGATCCTAATGGCCATTGCAGGAACGGAGAGACAGATTGTGAACAGAGAGAATCGTCTGCTGTGAAAAAAGCTAAAAGAACAAGAGTTGGCAGAGCAGGGCTGATATTCTGCCAGAGACTTCCATAAGAATGTCTGAGCTGAGGGTGAAACACACACACACACACACACACACACACACACATACACACACACTCATATTTTGGTTTCAGGAGAAGCTTATTTGTACCGCAACATATCATTTACGATGGAATCTTGACAATGGCTCTCCTAACTGTTGTGGCTTTGGCAGTTTTGTAAACAGAATTACAGTAAAAATAGAAAGAAAAGTACAATAGAGCGAGCAGCTAATGTCACCTGAGATGGTGAGAGACTGACCGAGGAGAACAACAGAAGCGCCTGGAGAAAATTTGCGGTGTGGAGGAAGAATAAATTTAGCTGGTGTGGGTTCAGAGGTTTATTCTTAAGTGAAAGTCTTTTACTTATATTCACATACTATTGTATTTACACAAGCTCTAAAGTAGTTCAGGAATACCGTAGTTTAAGCATGTCCAAACACTTCCAAAACAAGGACTAGGGTGGTACAATGATGGTTTTAGAAAGTAATATTATGACACTTTGGAATATACCATGATGATGAAATTCATTCAACTGATCTAAATAACTTGATAATACCTTAATATATTTTGAAAACATGATATGCATGTAGTGTGAACAAATATAGTTATACAGTGATCTGCACCAGATGATGTTACCATATTCAATGTTCAAAAATCTGTGTTGATACCATGTTCTAAAATAATGGTATTACCATAGTACATGTCCAAAATTATGGTGGTACTATGACCTTAAAAAAACTTGGTATTACTATAGTACATGCATAACATGGTATAACACGATTTTACCACAGTAATAGCTTCTGTGTGGAGATCAAGAAACCTAAAAAGGTTGAGAAACAACAAAGGAGAAACAAATCTTCAGAGCTGCTCATATTATAGACCAGGTGTTTTACTCTACATGCCATAGAAATATCACTTGTCTTTCTTTTTGAGACATTTTTCGTCTTAGCAGGTATCCCAACCCGATCTCACGACTAATTCGTATGTATTTTACGAGGTGGCTTATTCGTACGAACACACTCGTACAAATTCATACGATTTTTGCTAAATCATAACGTATTTTACAAGTTGCACAATTCGTATGAATTTGTACGAATGACCTACACCTAACCCCGCCCCTAAACCTAACCGTCACTGGGGTTTAGACAAGTCGTATAAAATCGTACGAGTGAGGTCCGAATAAGCCACCTTGTAAAATACGTACGAATTGGTTGTGAGATAGCGTTGGGTATCCATATCTCAGAGATGGTAAACAAATGCATGATTTATGCCTGGTCCCAAAGACCCAAATCACATGGTTTCCAGCTTTTTAATGGATGTATTAAATGACTTCTCAGATGATTCAATCTTTTATCATGCTGCTATGATATAATGTTATATCTTTGCACAATATTACTACTAAACCTGAATCACATAGTAAAAACTTAAGTTAATTTCCCCATTAAACCCTCAAGACCCAAGACAAACTCTGGCAGGAATTCAAATAGTAAGCACTTCCTGGTAAGTGTTTTTCTAAGAACGGTGATTAGACAATCGCATGGAATGTGGGCCTGTTCAATCAAGCACAAGCAATATTATCACAAAAGCTCAGTAAGTAACAATTGAGCTCAGTGAAGAAAAAATAAACCTCTTCTGTCTCTTTTGTCCTCATGAAATAGTATACCTGAACCACACACACACACACACACACACACACACACACATACACACACACACACACACACACACACACACACACACACACACACACACACACACACACACACACACACACACACCTTACAAAATTGTGGTTACCATCATCTTAGATAGATCACTTTTCAGTGTAAAAATAATTTAGTATATTTGGTTATCCCTAAATTGCAATCATGTTCTATAGAAATTACATATCTATTGAATCTATATCTATAGATGCACCAGATGATTCACTGATTAAGTAATTAATGATAAATGCATTCAACTGAATGAGAAGTCATGCTAATGAAAGGTTTGAGAGTAATAGCTTTATGAAAGGCAGTTACTGTGAATTAAACATTATTATAGTAGAATCACTAATTTTGTGTAGTAAAACTGATATTTTGTGATTGTTGTGTATTGTACAATTGAAGATATGCTGAAATGTTTGAAAAAAGTGCACTGTTGTGATTTTAGTGTTTTGAAAATGTATCAACTGCTTATGAAAATTGCGGCAAAGCAATTAAAAACTAGTTTCAGCATTTTAAAGAGTATTTCCTGTTTGATTTATTTTCTACAATCAGTTCTTTATGCAGTGTTTCTCTAATGGTAATTTGTTAAAGGTATTTTTATTCTAAATGCATCTGAACATCAGTTTAAAAAAAGATGAGCAGGTATGACCGCACTGCAGGAGTGTCATTTCTGAAGCACCTCTTCAAACACACCTTTGCTGCTTTAAGCTCAGAAGTACTCTGGATTCTAACACGTTCACTTCATTACTCTTGGCATCAGAGCATATTGTTTTTGAACTGTTGTAAAGTACAGTTTTTTCCTCCAACTCCTCTGCCACACTATTTACTAGTCTTTTGCGGGTCAACCAAAATGCGAGTGCTATTTCAATTAAAGTTAATTCAAATTCTGCCACACCGACCTGCTGATTGAGAACAGTTGTTTTCTGAAAGGTGACATTATTTAGCTTCCAGAAGCATTAAACTTTTGGCTTCAGGAGATCTGGCAACTCACCCTCCTGAGGTTTGCTTTATATCTGTCTCCTGCATCTTTTCTCTCTTCCCTTTTTCATTGAGCGTCAGCAGTTTTCTGGCTTGTGTACCTCATTATTTCATAGGTTTGTTTAGGTTGGAGTGGGACGTGGGTGTGTTTTCTGCACTGATATCACTCCAGTGAGTTTGACCTTTTCACAGAAGAGATCAGTTCTCCGGTTAAAGGCTCTATTTTCCTGCTCACTCTGCAGGATTGGCTCTTGGGAAATGCTATTAGAGACTCAAGTCACAGAACCCAAAGCGCCAACTGGGTAGCCTGATTCATGTGAAACCTCAGTGATGTTTCATTTTCAAGCACAGCGAACACATTCAACTAATGGAGGGCCATGCCGTTCCCAGCACCCACTGAGACAACCGTCAGATGATGAGGCAAAACAAAGTATCAGTGATTGTGTATATGACCTTTGAACTTCAACTGAGCAACAAGGTTTTCAGAAATTACTGCAAAAAGGTGTGTGAACTTTTACAGAATGTCTTTAAATTGATGCTTTGTAAATTTATTGTAGATACCATATTTGACAGCTTTGGCTCATTTAGGTCAGATATTTCAGGGAATTCACTAAACTGCCACCACTTTTGCATCTTTAGTTTTCAACTCAATCTTATGTATTAACCATTGATATACATTTCAGTTATATTATAAGTCAAAATGTAACTTTTGTGATTTTACACCTCAAAATATAACTGTATCTCACAATGTGATTTTATATATCACTATGTAACTTTATATCTCATAATGTGACTTCATATCTTACAAAGTAACTCTATACCCCATAATCTGACTTTGTATCTTACAATGTAACTTTATATTTCACAATGTAATTTTATATCTTGTTATATGACTTTAACTTGAAATTACAACTTTGTTTCTCATATTTGTGACTTTACATCTCACAATAACTTTATATCTCACAAAATATCTAATAATGTGTCTATACTGTATCTTACAATGTAACTCTCACAGTGTAATTATGTAACACAACATGCAATTACAACTTTGTTTCTCATAGTTGCTACTTTTTATCTTACTAACTTTGTATCTCACAATGTAGCTATATATTTTGTTATGTAATTTTATCTCATATTGTGACTTTACAGTGCCTTGCAAAAGTATTCATACCCCTTTATTATGTTGCTGCCTTATGTTAAACTGCTTTAAAAAAAAATGTTCCCCACATCAGTCTACACTCTATGTACCATACTGACAAAACAAAAAACAGAATTGTCACAACACAACACATAAAAAACTGAAATGAGTACATTGCATGAGTATTAATACCCTTAACTAAATATTTAGTTGAACCACCTTTACAGCCTTAAGGGAGTATCATAACAAAATGTGAAAAAATGAAGGGGTATGAACATTTTCGCAAGGAACTGTAAATCTTATTTTATATCTCATAATATAACTTTATATCTCACTATGTAACTTTATCTCATAATTTGACTCTATACCTCACAATGTAACTTTATATCACACCATGTCAAAATATCTTTTGATGTGATTATTTTAACTTGCAGTTGCAACAGTCATAGTTGAGACTTTATATCTCACAATGTGACTTTATAACTTTTAAACTGAGATATAAATTCACATTGTTACACTGTGAGTCAAAATGTAACTTTATTTCTAAAAATGGGATGATGAGGTGGATAAAAGGCTTTCCTATCTGTTTACATATATAAATTTGGTTGTAAATTGCAACTTAAATTTAAAATTTAAATTTATGCATTTAGCAGATGCTTTTATCCAAAGCGACTTACAGTGCATTCAGGCTATCAAGTTTTACCTCTCATGTGTTTCCGGGGAATCAAACCCCCAACCTTGGGCTTGATAGCGCAATGCTCTACCAATTGAGCTACAGGAACACTAAAAAACACTTGCAACTTAAAAAAAAATTTTTTTTTTGAATTCCATTCAACATAGAAAAAAAGATGTGGAAGCACGAAGGTCTACCCTTACCTGAACATTTTTTGGGGAAAAGATTCATGTGAATTAGCCACATTGTCTACAGTCTGTGGCTGTATCTGTCACAGCAAGATCATCTTACTGTATGGTTGGAACCAGTTGCTCTAGTGAGATCTTCTTACTACTTTTGCTTTCAGAGAAAGAGAGAAAAATTAAACACTCCCACATGGCTAGAAGAGAAGCGTGATGGAGCCCAGATGTGTATGTATGAGAAGAGCCAGCATTAGCTGCTTTTGGACTGAAACTACACCAGATTGTATGTAATTTTGTTGTCCAACACTGATGGTTTGGAGCTGTATGGGGCTGATTCAAACGAGTCTGATTGCTGGCCGTTGATCCTATGGATTCTGAACAAATACAGCCACAATGGATGAAGGTCAAAGACTAAGAGTCAATTGATTTGATCCCAAGAGCATTTCCAGAACAATACAGTAATGTTCATATAAGAACAGCACTAGCAAGAAGGTACAGCAGCACACTTACAGAGTAACAGACAGAAATACTGTTTTAGAGGCCAACCTCATCTTGCATATCATGGTTAATGTTACCCTTCCGTGTGTCGAATATCCCTTTCTGTTTCCCCTCCATTTTAAGAGTGTGAGGACACTGATGTTCCTGTTCCAAGGCTGTGGCCAACCCTCCAGCCTGCTTTAATGTCATAATGACTGCAGCAAATCACAACCAGAAGATAGGGGTGCTCTGCCATTTGCGTGCTTCTTCTATGAATGACTGTGCACGCAATTGGCTGTACATTCTTAAAAATAAAGGTCCATCAATGGCTTGTTGCAGGTTATCGAGTTCAGCAAATAATTTTTTTCATATCAAGAATGATTTCTTGACAGACTTGAGATCTGTTTTGTAGAATAAAAAGTGTTACTGATTATATGTATAAATGAATAATTTCTAATAATCTTAAAGGGGTCATATGATGTTGCTATAAAGAACATTATTTTGTGTATTTGGTGTAATGAAATGTGTTTATGCGGTTCAAAAAACATAGTATTTTACCAAATATGACGACCCCGGACTGGACTCTGCTTCGTCCAGGGTGAAATCCAATCCAGCGATCCACAGCGAGTTGATGTATTTCCTCAGCGACCAGCACAGATCAGCAACTGTAGGTATGACGAAGCGGATATCATCATCTTTTAGAAGGCCAAAGTAGTTTCGCTGCACAAAAGAGACACACAGTGTCTCCACAACATGGTGCCAGCAGCAACAGCGAGATTAAAAGGTATGCCTTCTTTCTTTGTGTGAACATTTGGGTGGCATTATGCAAATCTTCCCACACAGTGATGTAGACATGTGGGGGCATGTTAAACCGAGGCGTTTTAGATGGGCGTGGACAAGTCTTAACTTTAATAAAGAATATCTCTTTGGATTTGAGACTTTAGTCTTTGCAGCTTTACAGATCTTCTTTATGCACCAAGAGCTTGTAACACTCCAGAGAGAAAGGAAAAATTAAATGGCATCATTTGACCCCTTTAAGAATTATATATACACTTTATTAAAAAAGATACATTTTATATTATCATTATTTTATTTATTAAATATATATATAACTATGATTTCAACATAATACTTACAGCTAATTGTCTCTTTAAAGATATTGTTTTTGCACTTTGTGCATATGAACTTTAAACAAAATATATAATGGATAAATTATTTTTTTATTGTTAATATTTAATTTCAAAATAAAATGCATTACAATTGTGTATGTGCATTAAAATGCAAGCACAGTTTGTTGAGCAGATGAAGTTGAATTCAAGATATTGTCATGATTCTTGACTTGCATTAGCTGTTAGCAAAGATATGTTAAAAAAGTAAGTAACACATATTCTGTTTTGTTATGTACATTGTTTGCTTTTAATCTGGCCCTCAAATCTCTCTGTGTAATCTTTGATTTTTCAACCACTGATTGGATGATATGGTTGGATACTTTTTGGCTAGTCTGGGCCTGTTTGTTTATCAAATGAAGAACAGGTTTTCCTGCAACCATGGTGACTTTGAAGACATTCAAAGAGTACTGTAACTGTTACAACTGCCACTAATGCAGCAGATGAAGATCATGAAAGCAACAAATGAGTTAGATTAAATCAATACTGTACTTATATAGATACAGGTAGATTATTTTTATAGATGACAAGGATTGTCTGTGTTGTTAAATGCTGTGCTGATGCCAACATTAAAATAATTAAAACTATGCATTTCTAGTGAACTGGAATCTGCACATTTTTTCTCTTGTGAACCTCATTAACACTACATGACATTTTTGGCAAATTATGAAAAATGTCAAGTTTGTATGTGGAGTGTGTCATGTCTGCACCAAATGAGCAGCACCAATTAAAATGTGTTTATTTGGGCGGCCCAACTGGGATGGACAAAATGGCATGACCTGTTTATCAACAATGAAAGATGAAGGAGTGTCTGTTTGCTGCTGCTGATGGAGAAAAAAATTATCATTTGCAGATGGAAGAGGTTCTTATGATTTGATCTGCTTTGGCTCAACGAAAATACAGATGATATTGTGATGATTGTCCTTGACAGATTAACAGAAATATTGAACACCCGGGCATTTTTAGATATTTAAAACAAAGTGACTTCAAAGATTCAGCAATAAATGAAGTGCAGGATGAGTCTCACATCCAGAGTCATCAGAGCTGTTTTGCAACTCAAAGATGTTCCAGATGAGTTTCCCGTTTTTATCTCCAGGTTTTGCGGTGTTGTTCTATAATCTCAAGCAGGAAGTTTTAGAGTGAGGTTTGGAGTAAGCTTTTCCTTGTGTGCCATCATCACTATATCTGAAAATAATTGTGGAGATCATCTAGTGTGACAGAATTTCTGTTTAAAACCATAGAGATACTACCCAATACTCCCAACAGCCTCAAAGTAAAATACATAAATAAATGAGTAAATAAATTAAAATATCTATCTATCTATCTGTCTATCTATCTATCTGTCTATCTGTCTGTCTGTCTGTCTGTCTGTCTGTCTTTCTGTCTGTCTATCTATCTATCTATCTATCTATCTATCTATCTATCTATCTATCTATCTATCTATCTATCTATCTATCTATCTATCTATCTATCTGTCCGTCCGTCCAACCAGGCAGCATGAGAAACTTTTTTGGCCATTTTATGATCTGTTGGGTGAAAAGTTGTCTTATCTTCTGAATATGTAATAACTATTCAGGTAATTTAACTTCTGCTCAGGTGCATATAATACAAACAGGATGAGTTATGTGCTCAAATGAAATCCTTGCCTCTAATTATGAGCTAAAGCAATAGTATTGCTGCCTTCACACAACCTACTGAATATTAATTAGCAGCTGTCACCTCTCAGGGAAAATTCTGACAATCTTCTCAAAGTTTGATCAAGAGTGATCATTTCTCTCTATAGCTTTTAGTGCTATAACAGTCCCCCAAAAACACTAAAGCTTGTTCTGTGAGTCTCCTGTTCAATGATGATGTGATGTCAAAGAAAGAATGGCTCACTATCCCCCATGAAACCCATTACAGAAGTTTCCCCCCTCTCTTCTCTTGCAAAGTTTTTTTTTTGCTGAGGCAAAGTTCAAACATTTGATCTGATAAGAGTGGAAAAAAGCTGATAACAGATGTTTAATGGTCTGGCCATATATCAAAATTGAGTAACACTCCATGCTATTGCAGAAAACCCAGTAGCGAATGAGTAGCAATGCAAGAAATGTAACATTGCTTGAAAAAAGTCTCCTCGGGAGACCTTTCTTTTTGGTAAGAGTGCTGCAAGTGCAATACATGTCATTTCATCAGCTCGGTGCGTGTTATGACATGAATGAGATTATGCTCATAAAACTGGATGACTCAGATTTGCACTTGTGCCCCGCCAGCAGACTGTCTTATCATTTCTATTTCTGCAGGATTTGATTTGCCTCCTCGTTGTCCTATTCTGAAGAAGTATAGATTGAGGTAAGAAACCAACGGGAGATGGGAAAGTTAACGCAGAAGACTGGACCGAGGACAGAGAGACAGAGAGAGAGAGAGAGAGAGAGAGAGAGAGAGAGAGAGAGAGAGAGAGAGAGAGAGAGAGAGAGAGAGAGAGAGAGAGAGAATGGACACTTGGCAGTGTGCAGAAATCTGAGAGCTCATCAATCTCTCTGTAATGTTATGTAATGGAGCTCTGCAGGAGAGGGTGGAGACCAACTCGAACAGCTGCGGCCGATCTGAGCACGCTAAGAGTAAGCTGTGCTGTGGGAAAGCAAAGAAATGTGGGAGTAAGGGTGGAAAGCAGTTACACCGTATTTATCCTGCGGCTAACATCACAATCGGCATAGTCAGGATGATTCTTATATTATAATGAACTCTGTACACTGTCTGCAAAGAGCTGGAGTGCACAAAAAGTTGACAATTCTTCGGCATGTGTTCCTATCCTGGAAACTGTGAATCCATGCATATGTATGCACTCCATACATACAGTTTAACAGATAACCAGTAATGTGGTGTTCTTTTGTTGTAGCGGTTACAATGCAGGGCATTTAACTGTAACATTCCAGGGTTGGGTTCTGGAAATATTTTTATATTCATATTCCCATGCATATTCTTCATAGAGCAGTGGAGTGCTTTAACGCCGGCGATAATAGGGGCAGGGGCTATTTATTATTATTATTATTATTTTTTTTAAATAACTTTTACTACTAGCGACATGTTAACATGCTAGCAACATGCTAATTATACTTAAAACATGCAAGCAACATGTTAATTACATGCTAATCACATTAGAAACGCGTTAGCCAACATGCTAACCATGCTATTAATATGGTCACCATACTAGAAACATGCTAGCAACATACTAGTATCATGCTAATCAGGCTAAAAACATGCTAGCAACAGGCTTATCATGCTAGAAACATGCTAACAACTTGTTAAATCATGTTGTCAGTATGCTACATAATGCTAGAAGCATGCTATCTATCTATGTACATTTTCAAACTTCAAGCTTTTACAACTGCTTAATACTGTCACGTTAGGCTTTCTCAAGCCAACCTAATGTATGCCTTGACAAACTTTTTTTTTTATCTATCTTCCTGTGACGGCAAAGCTACAATTTCAGCATCATTACTGATCGATCAAAAATCATTTATGCTGAATTGGTGTTCAAGAAACTTTCCTTTTTATTATTAATGTTGAAAACGCTAAATAATATTTTTGTGGATTATATTATGTTATATACTGTACCATTCTTTCTGATTTGAGTACATCATTTGCAGTGTTTCATGGGATTGTAGTTCTTTCCCTCATAAAAGTATTTTTTTGCATCAGAAAACTTTTTGGCTTCAAAACATGAAGTAAATAAATTCAGTTTAAATGAGTAAATAAATGGGAAAATACTTCTGGGACTAAGGCCTCTGAAAAAGTATCTAGTCACTGTTGGGCTCTACAACGTGATGTTGTCAAAAAACGTTTCTCTATTGATGGCCTTTTAAAGTAACTGCTTTTTCCCAAAACAAATATTTAATGCTATTACCATATACATTCTCTAAGGGAGCAGTTATATTTGCAGGGCTCTTAAAAGGATGAAATATATATATATATTAATTTGCTTTTGACAAGTGATCAGTCACGTTTCTGAAACCGAGTGCCCATCAAGTAAAGACAGACCTATTACAGACCTCTGTGGTTCATCCGTAGCAAGGAGCAAGCCAAAAGTCATCACCACTGTGCCCTTGAGGAGGTACTTAACCTCAGGTTTCTCCATGGGAATTGTCTCTATAATTAAATCATGCCATCATTCTGTTGGAACATGCTACAGGCTGTTCATTTGGTAATAACCAAAGATCATATTCTATCCTGAGACAAAATAATAACAAATGCACTGATATTGGCAAGCTGTTTGACAGCTACTACAGTAAGACTTGTGTACCAAACACAAAAATGTGTCCTTCATTCAGCATGTGCCATGGCAGGCATTTTCTCACTTGGATCAAACCACGGTTTCATGCATGTTAGGGCTCAGTAAAATGAGACATCATGTTTGGTACAACAGTGCTGTTGCTTGATTAGGAACCAATGTTGATGCCACTCAAAATAAATGAATGGAGTTACAAGCAAGTGCGTGTTGAAAGTTTGCCTATCACCTTCAAAAGCTCAAAGTAGAAAGCTGTCAGTCACGCTCCAGACCTTCACATCAGAACATGACCTCAGAGGCCTGGAATCAGAGCCATATGATCACCACGCTATGAACGCAGAGTCGAGAGGTCATTTGAGAAGCTGTTATTAGCCCTGAGCTCAGGGTGAAGGAAACATGTAGTGTTCACAATCATGGTGTAGCTTCTGCTTCAGAAAATGATCCAGTTTGCTTTAGATTTTTCTTATTTAATGCGCATCGAGACTGCATTAAACATTTTGAGAGTTTTACACGAGCCCCACACAGGTGCTACTAAGCTCCTCGGGAATGTGTTAACACTAATCCCATTTCAGTTTAAGCTATTAAACCATCTTATAAGTTTTGATTTATCTCTTCCTTGCTAAGACCTTGTTAACGTGCAAAACTACTGCATTTCAGGAAAGGTTAGGGGTTATGTGTTTCTTGGAACTCTTGTCGATTCCCTCTGTTGGAGTCTCTTCATGTTAGTGAAGAATGCTAGAGATTAAACATATGTAGTTATGGGTTTACTAAAAGCTTCACTGCCTTGTAATTTTTGTGGAAACCGGCCCTGTTTACTTGTTACTGTGATTTCTTTTGATGTGACAGTTTTATGGGTTATGTTTAAAGTGATCTGCTCTGAGGAAGCAATTAGCCATCTTTTCCTGTTTTAGAAGTGGGAAGACGCCACTTGTCAACTTTTGAATTAATGATTTTGATGGGCACTTACGGGTTTGAAATGGTATCGCATATACAGCATGTCTGCAATACGGTCCCTTTTGTCGCTAAACAATATTGCACTATATACAGACAGAATGCGCTTTTCCCTTTGCTGGTTGTCAAACAGACTGATAGATACAGAATCGGTGCATTTTCCCCACCATAACATTCTTTCATTTTTGCTCCTTCTCTTTTGCTTTGAAGTTTGAGATGAAGGGGAGAACAGCTGGGACGTCTGAAGCCAAAGGAAGAGTGTGGGAGGTGGTGTAAAATGAAAGTTAAGCATTGTGGGTAAGTGTTTGTGTGTGTGTGACAGGTGTCCACTGTGTCTGGTTGGAAAGGGACAGCAGCTATATTTAGCACCTCTGACAAGTTTCCACCACTCCTGTCTGGCAACAGTATACCTATAATTACAGCTTATATGTGTGTGTGTGTTTCAGTTTTACTGCATTTTAGTCTGATATTTAATGTCAGAGAGCTGTAAGAGGCATTGTGGGAGCTCTTGTTATTTGTAATTCATCCACCCACACGTTATTTTGCTCTATATCTTGATTAACATACAAACCCTGCAATTCAACTGCTCTGACCTGACTCATTTCAATTTCAACGTACTGTTTGCACATAATTACTAAAACACAGTTTCTCCTCAATAACCTTCATGTGGTTTATTTCCATTCAGCAACAGAGGCACATGTTCTGCTGTATTTTACTTCCACCTAGTGGATGACTGCAACATCACACAGGAAGCAGAAGCATATTTTGGCCATTCTCAAATATTTAGAGAATATTTGTAATAGTAATAATGCATGTACTTACTATTCTTACAGCATATACTGTGCACAGACTTCCCATTTTCAGTATGAAAATAAAGTGAAGAGTGGCCAAGTATTGTGGCTCTGCATTTAACCCATCCAAGTGCACACACATAGTAGTGAACACACACACTCCGTGAACACACACCCGGAGCAGTGGGCAGCCATATTGCTGTGGCACCCAGGAAGCAGTGGGGTGTTGGGCACCTTGCTCAAGGGAAGGGTCTCACATCAGTCGTGGTTCTGAAGGTGGAGAGAGTGCTGGTTATTCACTCCCTCCACCTAAAATCCTACTGGCTCTATACTGTAGTGTAATATTGTGTATCCCTCAATGCAATGTGTTTGACTTGACTTTCCATTTACATTCTGATGAAATATTTGACCTTGTAAATACTGTGTCAAAAAGTATTTTATAATTATTCATAAGTATACAAATACAGTATAAAGAATAGATATTTTATATAAAATTCAACTGAAAAGGCAAAATACCCATATGCATTACACACACGTAATGTAAATCATGTGACAATTATGTAGACAATTATGTATCATACTATGTTTTGAAACTTTTTTACTTACTGTTTTTGAATGACTGTGCATTATTCCGTGAGCTAGAATTGACATCCAAACACAGTCTAGGATCTCTGATCTCTGTCGATTTTGATTCAGTCACAGTCTGGCTTCTTTCTCTTGTTCCTGCAAAAAATAAATACAATTTTGGTGACAATTCAACTGAGAATGACATTACATAATACTGTTATATATAATATAAACAAAAAACCTTACATTTGAAAATGTGGTTATGTAATATCCCTTTGAGAATATATTTGAAAGCAACAGAAGTACCACAGTGTAAATTCAGTGTAAACTGACTTACTGAATGTCATTAGCTGTGCTTTAAAGTTGTTTGCATAATTACGCCACCAAATGCGGTTTAAGAGCTTTTTCAAAACCTGTGAATGCAAACACTGTCATTTCAAATTTGGTGGCAGTGAAGTGACTGTGATACGTGTATGGAAAGCGGTTAACTGGCTCTTTGAAGGGAGAGGAGCGGTGGGTTTCCCTGTCAACACCATCTTCTCAGTGGCAGATGAGGTCAGACAGGAGGGGGTTGTTCTAAACTGCCAACAGGATGAAATTTAAGACACTCTCCAAGGCCCCCCTATCTGTGACTCCTCCAATCGCACTTCATGTTGTTATTCTCGGTGCCCTTTAAGATTTATGCTCCTCACTTACGACTTTCCTTCGCTTTGCGACATTCTGATAGGTAAGACGTTTGTGTGTTAGATTTACATGGACAAATCTGTGCTGTACTTACACCATAGCTGGATTTGAGATTGATTTGTGTTATCAGCTTCCCATAAAATTAACCATTCATACATTCAAGTATAAGTTGTCTGCCTGTTATGCAACTTTTCATGACCTTTGGAAGATAGATGCATTCGTGGACACCTGCAATGTGGACAAATGCAAGGTAGAGCAGTAACAGTATTATATACTTATCTTTAAAAGTAGACTGCATGTGTATTCTCTCATTCCTTAAAATCGAGTTTCATTATAAAATAAGTCATCCTGTGAACCATATACTAATATATGGTTTAATATAAATAATAATAAAAAAGTGGTTTTGGTCTATATAGCTAATTTTGCCCTTCATGACAACTGTGAGGGGGTGAATTTTTTTATAACTCATCTGTTTAAATTTTATTAAGCCTTAAAGGGGTCCTATTATGCTATTTTACAAAGTTTTGATTTTGTTTTGGGGGGTGTGCTAGAAAAGGCTCTCATTCTAGGTTGTTAGCTGGGCCAGTGTGTGTTGTGATTGGCTCCACTCGGTGCCTGGTCAGGAAACGTCATGCCCTTACCATAGCCATCTGCGACCTTCAGTGTAAATATTGCGTCAATATCAAATAAATTTGAATTTTAAACCCGGATGATTGTAACCACTCTAAGTGCGTCTGCTTTGGGAAAGCTAGCGTGTTTCCGACACAGTAATAACACTCATGCCTTCTCTAGTGCAACTCAACCAGGTCTCGTCCCATTCATCGATATTTGTGATATCACAAATCCCGGAAAATATGCGTTGTAGTCCGAACGAGTCGTTCGCTGTAGTTTTTGAAAAGTTATTTCTGTTAAGTAAAATATCTCCTTTTGAATTGGACTTTGAGCTTTGTAAATCTGCAGATCATTTTTATACTCAAACAACAACATTACAGATTAACTAAAGTTGAAAAAGTGGAAAAGCATAATAGGATCCCTTTAAAGTTCTGCATTATTAAACGCATGGCCACTTGAGTGACAGGTGGTGCTGTCACCACCGTCAAGCTAGGTGGGCGCGGTTTCAGCAAGCAGCTCCCGCTTCTGTGCCTATTTTCGATTATCTGTGAATGATGTGCAGTGACGCGCTGCTAAAATGCTCCGCCCACTTTAGGCTTCAAAAAGCTCTTCAGAAACCTACGGGTGATGAAACCTACTACGTCCATGTTTTATAAAGTCTATCTAAAGGTTCTGGTTCTGACCCATAGCCCTACCTTTTTGACTGATGTCTGTTCTAAACAAGTCACAGTCGTTTAGGTTTTTCATCATAATCCAGTTTCCAATCCAATCCAAATTCTAGTAGCCTATTGATGAATAAACATTCAAGGAAACTGATGGAATTCTGACAGAGCTATTGGCGCAAATAAATACTAATTTAAAATACTATGCTATACATCACTGAAGATGCTAATTAGCATATTGCTATTTTTATTGTAGAGTTATACTGAAACACAACAAAACAGATTTAATTTAAAGTAATTAATGAATAATTTAAATGTTAAAATTGTGTGTGTGTGTGCGTGTGTGTGTGTGTGTATATATATATATATATATATATATATATATATATATATATATATATATATATGTATGTATGTATGTATGTATGTATGTGTGTGTGTATATATGTATATATATATATATATATATATATATATATATATATATATATATATATATATATATATATATATATATATATATATATATATATATATATATACATACATATATATATATATATATATACATACATATATATATATATATATATATATATATATATATATATATATATATATATATATATATATATATATACACATACACACACATTATATTTTATATATATATATAATATATATATATAATTATATATATATATAATATACAATCTGACTGACTGGCCGTTTATTGCCGTATTTAATTTGGGAAAATGCTTAAACGTGTGTTTCAGTTTTGAACGAATCGATTAAATTATTAAATAAAATTAATGACTCACCATTACAAAATAAATTACTGGCTTGTTGATGCTGGCATAGCTATGTTTTCGACATAAATGTTCACTAAATGAATCAATTAATAAAATGTAAATAAAAAATAAAAGCGTCTGCTTCAGCATCAGCAAATTCAAAGATTCGGCACTAAATAAAAATATTCGCGATTTACTGACGACATAAACACGCATGCGTAGATTAAAGTCGCTTTAAAACTGTAGATTAAACAGAAAACTTTTGAGAAAAAAGCACCTAGAACTAATTTGTAAACATTAAAACTTAAGTTTATTGTACTATATGACATCTTTTTAAACAGCAGTTAGTTTATTATTTACACAAGTACTATATTCTTGTACATTGACGGAATACATAATAGTCCGTCTTCTGTCGAATTACTGCACAAAATCCCGAATCTGCTCATGGATATTAATTTAAACATGCAGAAGTTGCTTTGTAACCACTGATGTTAGTAACCTACCAGGCGCGTCCCCTCACGTGACTAATAAATATTAATTAGCTAAGCTTTCTCCGTAGTACTATTGGTGAATTCGTTTCCTACCTAGGAAGTTAAACATTTCGAGTAGTGATACAACGCGCTTAAGCATTAACAGTGATTCATATCGTTATCGATAGCGAAATTTCATATAATGTGATGAATATAAACACGAAAGAAGGGCTCATTTGAGACGGTAGGCTGTTCTTTACGTGACTTTCTATTGCTGATGTGGAGCACGAGCCATCACGATCCGTGTGTAACCCATCACTGTTTTCCTTCTCATCAATAACATTCAGTTTCGATCCACAAACGTGTGACATACATTTATTTGCTAGAGAAACGGTTTGTTGTGAGATTTGTCTGTGCTATGGGAATGTGCGACTTGATATTGCTATGGCAACGTGTCATCAGTGCTTATGGACCAAAACATGAATATCATCGGTGTGATGAGAGATCGAAGTGAAAACTTTCACATCAGACTGTTGACACGTTTTAGATCATTAGATTTGTAAATTTGTATCATTGTATTTCTGTTTAAGTAGCTTGAAAGAGCTGACTGCTAATGCAAATATCTGTTTACATTAACAGGGATGCAGTAATACTAGTGCAGCTTCACTGTTTACACATGCTTAATGTTCAAAATATCACTAAAAAATAAATCACTTACAATGAATGTTGCGAGGAAAAAAGATAGGGGTTCGAAAGACTGCTACCTCACTTAAAAGACTGGAATCGTGAATGTAAATGAATTGTGCAATAAACAATGTCATTTTAGTATCATTGATGTTTTGAATCAGTTTGTATTTTTCCTTTTTATTTCTTTTTACATTTTCATTTTAAAATAAAATGTGAAATGTTTTAGCTGAAAGAAACATTTATTATTTTTGTTTTTTTGTATATTTTATTTTATTTTATTTCAGTTAATGTTTACTTGAAGTAATAAAAATGTGTGATTTGTTTTTTTTTTTATGGCTTTCAGTTTCGGTTTTAGTTTTAGTGAGCTGTAATAATCTTGGTAAATAAAAAGGAAGTTGTAGGATTTAGAAAAAGCAAACCTGGTAGTACAAGTGTTGGTTTTTTAACATTTACGATTTTATTTTATACTTTTAGATATTTTTATGTATGTATGTAGGTATGTTTAAGTTTGTTGTGCAGCTTGTCACTCAAATTATTTATCATAAAAATGCAATAAAAAAAAAATAAGATCAGATCAATGTAACACAGCCATATGTCTTGGAATATATTTACCCCATTTTTGGATGTACCTGCATCAGTGCTGAAGAGCTGTCTTAAACTGCTTTTCTGTTGCTCAGAGGGAGCGGACTGGAGACTCCACCATGGCAGGAGATGAAGTTCGGCAGAGGAAAGGAGGTGGCCGCAAGAAGCCCAAAAAGGGGAAAGGGAAGGGGCAGGGTGGTTTGGATCGCACTGGGAGTCTAGATGGGCAGAATGAGCTGCTGTTACCCCCTCCCATCATACCACTCAAAAAGCCTGTGGAGGACAGGACCAAAACAGCCCAGGCTAAGATAGAGGATGAGTCAGCCATTTGTATCTGTCTGCAGGTGCTGTTCCCATACCTGCTTGCTGGGATGGGGATGGTGATGGCAGGCATGGTGCTGGACAGTGTACAGGTAAGAGACTTTTGAAGAACTTTCTGTAACACTTTATACCCTGAAATGACTTTCCAACAGTTTGAGGTTGATGCTCTAGCAGCCAATGTGCCCACTTAAATTATCCAGTGTGTCAAGTGCTGATATTTATGGTCCTAACTTACAGGAAGCAGAGTGTGAGGGAAATTAATGTGATGATTAAAATTCATTCTGAAGGTAAGGGGCTGGAAAAACACTCCAATCATTAACCTTGGAATTCCAACAAAATTCTAAAAAGTCGAGATTTAAACCCAGAATTACTAGAAATAAGCCAGAATTGCAAAATAGAAACCTGAAATTTTAAGTTAAAAAGTCAGAATTACGAGATGTTGATTCACAATTGCGAGATGTAAACTAAAAATTAGTCCGAAATAAAGTCAGATTTGTGAGATGTTAATTAATAATTGCAAGATATGAACTCAGATTGTGAGAAATAAAGTCAGAATTGCAATATGTAAACTTGGAATTGCTAGAAAAAAGTCAGACTTGTGAGATGTTGTTAATTCATAATTGCAAGATATAAACTCAGAATTGCGAGAAATAAAGTCAGAATTGTGTGTTATGAATTTAAAATAGTGAGATATAAATTCAGAGTTATGGGATAAAAAGTCATAATTAATTTTTTTTCTGTGGCAGAAACAGGCTTCCATGTGAGAGTAAGCAAATATTGAATATTATATCCTGTGCCTAAAATTAGTTGTTATAGACCCAGTTGTCATATAATAGTCTTAAGAGATGCTGTGTCCTGACGGTGTTAAATGAATGAGATCAGAGATGTGTGTTGGTGATGTGGGTCTGGATTTGCTGCGTCACTGTTCACGACCGAGCAGGTATTTAAAAAAATTTTTTTTTTAGCTGAATCATGCCCCTCTTTCCGACGTGTCCTCTACGTACTGGCAAGCATTAGAGTGGTGAATAATCGAACAACGCTGCTTTTACATCCCCATGGGTTCTCAATCTGTCTCTTTGTCTCTCGTATACACACTTGTTCAATCCTCTCCTCTTTTCCTTTCCCCCCTCTTGTCCGTCTGCCAAGCACTCAGCCCATTCACAGCTGATAAGACAGGTTCAGTAATACGCCAGAGGAGACATTAGGAGAGAGCAGGACAGGGGACAGACGCAAGACTCTGAGCAGATGAAACGGTTGATGGGGAGTAATAAGAGTTAGACGAGTGACTGTTCGAGTGGTCTGATGCACCGGTGAGGAGGGGGCCTACAAGAACGAGTAGAAATAAAGCCTCAACGTGTTTCTGTCACGTTCTGGACCTGTTAGACCAGGCCTGATGACAGAGAGGAGTTTAAATCGACCTTGATACGGACAGGACCGTTTGTCACGACTCCTGTGGCGTACAGGGGTTGAACATAGATGTTCCAGCGACCTGCGAGTGAAAAAAGGGGCAGCTTGGGAATTATCGTAGCTGTCTTCAAGGTACAGCCTTGGAGAACAACTAGATACTTCATTTCATCAGGCATAAGACAAGTCTCCAAGAAGTGGATTTTTGCATTCAGAGAATCAACTCAGCTGAAGCTTTTTTGAATGTGAAGGTTCTTGTTGGATTTTGGTCAAAATCCCATGTGGCATTGATAGATGAAGAACTGAAATATATACTGCGTGCTTCAGCCAACTTTTCTGGGCCTTTGCTCTCGTGGGACTATCTGAAGATAATACATTTCCTTTTAGTTTAATCTTAAGAACATCCTGTTTTCTGAGTCAGCATATTATTATTGTTCTTCCCAACCTGTTTGTCTTGAGCTTCTTTTTTAGTTTCGAGGCATTATGAAAGGAACATTCAGCCATCTAGGAGGGTGTTAAAGCTACTAGGAACCCTCGTCGATCTCAGCCGTGGCCCTCACCATTGGGGAATGGGGTAGCAGAGATGGTGGTCACTCAGTTAGAGCTGGAGCTCTGTTATCAGGGGAAGAAGCTCAGAGGTTTCACCTGCAAGCTCACTCGTTCGCCTCATGGTTTCTTGCCGGAGAGCTCATATATCATCACTGCGCAGATCCTACTGCCTTTTCTGCTGGGCGGACTGGGGATGGTGGCAGCTGGTATTGTCATGGACATTGTCCAAGTATGAGCGATTTAATCTAGATTTGGGTTATTTCTTGGTTGTATTTGGTATTAAATCTGTAAATAATGCTGTTTTCCAATCAGTATTGATAACATTTGGCGGAACCATGGTTCAGTGATAGGATCAGGTGGTAATAGCATGGTACTTTGATAAACAAAAAAGTTGTATTTTTTGGACATGTGCCATGGTAATGCCATGATTTTCATTGAAGTACCTTGGAGTACTATAGAAATATCATGGGAGCACTGCAGTATTTTAGTAAGGACATGATACTATTATATTCATATATCAAGGTATGCCCACCTTACTTCAAAAATATCATTATAGATACATCAAAAAATATGATATTAGCATTTTTTAGGTTTATTTTGTTAGTAGGTAAATGTTGAAGTATATCAGTATTTAATGTTAAATACATAAGTCAGGTTAATAAGTGAAAGAATAAGTAAAATAAGACTAAAACAAACTTATTCTAGATAAAAATCACTGTAATGCATGGCTTTGAATGGCTTAATGCTTTAATAACATGACAGCAACAGCAGCTTGATAACGAAAAAAAATATTTAATAAACTTAATTGATCATTTCATTTATTCAAAAATAATTCTCTTTTTTATACAAATATTTTTATATAAAAAGTTCAAATGTGACATTTTAAACCACTTACAAGGCAGTGTTATTTTTTAACTAAAACTCTGAAATATTTTTTGTTAATTGAAATAAAGAAGTAACAAAATAAAGTATTAAATGATAAAAAACTTAAATGAAATTAGATATGTTAAAAATAAATACATACAAAGTAACAAATTGAAAAATTAAATTAAATTAAAAAAAAAATTTAAATAATAAAATAAAGATTAATAGAAATACACATACACAGAAACATTTACATATAAAAATGGCAAAAACCAATACAACATTACTGAAACTTTAACTAAAATTAAAATATATAATAGTGCTTATACTGTATGTGCTATTATTACACCTTAAAGGGTTAGTTCACAAAAAAAAATATATATAAAAAAGAAAAATTAGGCTGCGTTTTACTCACCCCGATGCATCCTCTGTGTATATGACTTTCTTCTTTCAGACGAATCTAGTCGGAGTTATATTAAAAATTGTCTTTGATCTTTCAAGTTCTATCATTGCAGCCAGTGGGTGTTGCAGTGCATCAGTCCAAAAGATTTTACATTTTTTCATTTTTGGGTGAACTAACCCTTTAAGCTAAACTCTAGAATAATGTAGATCTAAAGCTATTGCTTTCTATGACAAAATATTTGGATATTTCAGTTAAAAATTGGCATACACATTTTTTGTACACCATACAGTTGTCTGTATGGTATGACAGGATATCAGCACACTTCATAATCACATGCTAGCTTCCAGTAACGGTTCCTTGTGTTCCTGTCCTCTAGATAGACGCAGTTGGCCTGGACTGTGTTTTGTGTCTATTAATTAAATTCTCATGGGGGCAGCTGAGATAGACTGAGCGAGAGAATGAAAGCTTGTTTCTAGAGCAGAAGTGGGCTAGATCCCAGGACGGGCCTGTGACGTGACACCAGCCTGGACTATGCCTGCTGTGGTAAAAATACCAGCCCCTGGCTGGCTGGCACCGGTCTCTTATCTGTTCATTTAAACATTATGGCTATTTTTAACTTCATGAGTGGGTTTGCGAAGAGAGGAGTTCTCAACTCATATATTGACACGTACTAAATTTAAACACGCACTCGCACAGCGCAAGAAGCCATTCATATTCAGTGAGTCACTGACACTTCTGTCAGTTTGCCCATTATGAGATGATATTTATGACTTTGCTGATGACTAGTCTGTGTTTTGACTGGAAGTTTGAATTAATCTGTACTCTTTCATTCGATTGAGAGCATCTCAGTTTATGGCCTGTACATTAAGATGTCACTCAGTTTTAAAATATTGACCATGATGGTTACATTAGCAGTGATGGATGTGAAAGCCAATGTGCTGTTCTGTAGGTGTGGGGCTGCAGTTCCCAGCATGCAACACAGCTCAAATCGGTAATGAGAATGAATGTTTTAACATTTACTTTTTTATTATTGCACCTGCACCAATGCTGTTATGTTTATTGTCCCTTTGAGTTATGTAGTGTAAATTTTGAGTGCAATTTCAATGTAAATCATTGTCGTTTGCACTTCAAATGAATAGTGGTTATTCTAATTCATTTCATTGAGCGGCTTCTTTTGGATGGATTGCTTCAGTGAATGCATTCAAAAAATAGCTTGTCAGTTTAACTTAGTCGGAAATTCTTTTATTATATTCATAACAAAATACTAGCATACGGTATTACATGGCTGTCAATAAAAAGGGACAATGCATTTATTTTAAATATTACAATTAATCAGAAGAAATGTATTCTATATATAGAAAATATTAAGATTTAAAAAATTATTTAAGATTTTTTTGCATGGTGATATAATTTTTTTTTTTTTTTGATTAAGCATATTCGTTTTCTCTGTGTGTCATTAATCTAATTAACAATACTGTGCTACTGTAATAAAATAATCATAAATGATTTTATGATGATTGTTTTTAGAATGTATTTTAAATCGACATAATTACATTAATCTTTGTAAATACTACCTTGAATTTCATATAATGTTTTGAGAATATTCAAATAAATTTAAAAATTAGAGAATTTAAGAGGATTTTGAAACCTGAGTGTGTTTGTGCCATATCTTGTGGTTTTAAAATGCCATGAAAATCTGTTTTTGTTGTTCTAAATTGCTTAATTACACATTTCTCTTTTCCTTTCATAGATAGGGTTTTAACAGTCAATGTCTTTATCATGGGGAGCCTGCTGTTAACTGTTTCAGACTGTTTGTCTAAATATCATCTGTTTGTGTGTTTCAGCACTGGGATGTGTTTAAAGTGATCACAGAGGTGTTCATCCTGGTACCTGCACTGGTCGGGCTCAAAGGAAACCTGGAGATGACTCTCGCATCTCGGCTCTCTACTGCTGTATGTAAAAATACTGATCCATCTGGACAATATATTCATTACTGTATGCACAGTATATATTGCTTATAATCTATCTCAAGCCTTGAGATGATCAAGTGTGTCTCGTGATTAAAGTAAAATGCTTCAAGCGTTATCTGCTTCACTGTGGTTTTGTTTTCCATCTTGCTCAGGCTAACACCGGACAGATGGACGACCCCAAACAGCAGTGGCTGATGGTGACCTGTAATCTTGCTCTCATTCAGGTGATTATATTATTGATAGTCTACCTAAACCACCGGAAACCGGCTTTAGTTCCCATCAGAGATAAATTAGACAATGCAAACATGAATTAACCGAACAAACATTCATTAAATGTTAAGTAAGTATAAAAGAATATGAACAATTACTCTGAGACTTCATTCTGCAGGAGTCATCGGTCTTGAATACCAATGAGTGCTCATTATGAAAATCCATTTTTAATCAGTTTAATTATGTATGAAGGCATATGATCTTAGGCTCTGATGAGCAGCTGTGATTGTGGAGCTGCTCTGCTGTCTTCCTCAGGTTCAGGCCACCGTGGTGGGCTTCCTGGCAGCTCTTGCGGCCGTAGGTCTTGGCGCTCTGTCCAGGGGGGGTGTAGAGCTGGACCAGGCGGCGGTTCTGTGTGCTAGCAGTGTCACCACCGCATTTGTGGCAGCTCTGTCCTTAGGTACACTACTACTTATTACTTCAAAATAACATGAAATCAAAATGTTCTTTCTTAATAAATATCACTGGTCTTATTGTTTATGATTCACTAGTTTATGTTATGTACATAAATATAATTTTGTCATTAGAAAGAAATGTTTAGATATTTAGTAACAAGCAACCAAGATTGCATAGGTGGAAAAAATTACTTATAAATAAAGTTGAAAAATAAAAATCCTTTTCACAGTCTATAATGCAGATAAAATGAAGTTCCAATATTACTTCCCACTCAATATATACAAAAAATATAGGCAGGAAAAATTATATATCATGATTAAAATAGCTGTCTACTTTTCACAATCCAAAATAAATATTAAATATATATAGATATATGTATAATATTTTTTAAACAATTCCTATTGATCAAAGGTGACACTAAAGACATTTATTTACATTGACACAAAAATGTGTGTTCTTCTTTCTATTCAGCAAAGAATCTTGAAATAATGCATCACAGTTTCCACATATTAAAAAAATAGGAACACTGAAATCATAGTCTGGGTGTTGTTTGTTATTTTAAAATATTTTATGCCCTCAGAAATGTATTATACACAGTGTTGCTTTGCACATCCTGTGCAGGCTACAGTGCCATTCCATTACATATAAACAACATGGATTCCCATCATATTTCCATTAAAATTGTTCAACAAAAAAGAATAGCCAAAAGAATAGCAGTCATTACTCCAGTCTGCTGTGCCACATGATCTTTCAGGAATCTTTCTAATTGGCTGATTTATGCTGCTTAATAAAAGCATTTGCATTCCAAAAAGTAGGACCACAACCCAATCTTTTAGTCTTTTTCTTTGAATCGTACTTTTGTTTGGATATTACAATCTAACACTATCCTGTCAGTTACTGAGTCTGCTGCTTTCATCCACATCCAGGTCTGGTGATGATTGGTGTGATCATTGGCTCCAGGAAGGTGGGCATCAACCCTGATAATGTGGCCACACCGATAGCAGCCAGTCTGGGAGATCTCATCACTCTTTCTCTATTGGCTGGAGTCAGCAGCAAGCTGTTTCAGTACAGAGGTGTGGGGCCTTTTAGTTATTCATATATTAATAACTGCTATCACATGCAATCACATATTCTTAAAAAAGGCTGATATTTATTAACAGCTTTAATTATTGACAATCACTAGATTAAACCATTGTTTAAAGTTAAGAAATGATTGTGCAATTTCAATTTTCACTTCAATTTTCTTTTATATATATATTAAGTGATTATTAAATAAAAAAAGTTATAATGCATAATAAAGTATTTATATTAAATGACATTTATATTAATTAAATTAAATATATATTAGAATATTAACTATAAAATATTAAGTAAATTACAATTAGTAATTAACTTTCTAAATTAAAGATAAATAACTTTTTATTTTAGTCTCTGAATTTTCCTTACTTGAACTGTTGCATGAACTGTTTAAAATCTACCAGAAGAGGGTAGTAGAAATTCACTAAAAATACAAAGATGTGTATTTTAAGGTGACATGGTTTCCATGGTTAAAGATGATATTAAAGAGTGGGAATCATCTTTCTATTTTGAAACATCACACATTAATATACTATGTCGTTTTATTCTCTAGAGTCCATAAATTCTGAATTCAAATCATAGCACATTATCTGAAATATGTATCTATTTACTATGTCTTGCATGTGTCATCTACAATGTTTGTGTGTGTCCAGACGTGTGGTACTTGTCCCCGTTGGTGTGTGTCTTCTTCCTGCTGCTCATTCCTCTCTGGGTGCTCATCGCTAGACGGAGTCCACAGATTAAAGAGGTTCTGAAGTCCGGCTGGCAGCCTGTTATAGTGGCCATGTCCATCAGCAGGTACAAACATGCATACAGAGACATAGTCTTCTAGGAGGTAGAATATAATTAATATGGTTATGTAATCATTAATAACAAATTAATTGTGCCTGTAATAGAGGACGCTGAGTTCCCACAGACAATATAGAAATATCATGACATTTTAAAACTGTTATATATATATATATATATATATATATATATATATATATATATATATATATATATATATATATATATATATATAATTAATCAGTTGATATTATTTTTCTTTTTTTCTTTCTTTTATATAATTTCTAGCTAATAATGTTTAATCATTTTAAAATGATTAAACATTATTAGCTAGAAATTGCTCAGATTAAAGTCTAGTCACTATCATTAATAAGTGGACAACTAATGAAAATTAGTTGGCCTAAAAGTAGGGCTGTGCAATATGGACAAAACCTATTGCGATTTCTTTGATAAATTTTGCGATTTAGATTTTAATCACGATTTTGAAACACACAGACATGCTTTACAGTCATAAATGGATTCAGTGTGAATTTAGAGCAATTAGAGCTTTATCAAAAAGCTGTAACATGTCTCTAGAACATACGCCAAAATAATCACTAAGTAAAGGTATAACAAAATGTCTCTAGAATAGATTTTTTAAAATAATTTTTTTCTGGCATGCATTGTTCATAGAGCTCTTTTTGGCGTTACCTCAGATGTTGAACTAGATTTGTTGCGCCAACATATATAAATGTAATGTTATATTATGTTTACTATGACAGAAATATCATTTGTGGGTTAACTAATTTTAACATTTAAAATTCATTAAACTCTTTCCAATTTAAGTTTCGGAGGCCTTATTCTTGATAAGACTGTGAGCGATCCAAACTTTGAGGGCATGGCGGTCTTTACACCAGTCATAAACGGTGAGTAAATGTCAATGACAAATCACACTTCGAGCAAAATACACCATTCACATACAAAATAACACCAAAACATCTTCATTTAAGGCCCCTTTCCCTCTTCAACTTCTCATTATAATAAAATTGATCACATCTTTTTCTGCGCTTGGAACTCAATTCGTGGATTCAGGCAGGCGATCGGACAGCGCTGCCAAAATAAAAGTCTCATTCCAAGATTGTCTCAATAAATCAGAGCACTGGCTCTTGACTCGCGACATTTTATAGTACATGAAAGAAGTCAAGTATTTTGATGGGAGTTACTAATAGACTTAAAAAACCCATCTGAGGCAGATTTTGTTTGGTTTTACGTAAAATATCACTTGTGGTGGTTTGTCAACTAGCAATCTGGTTTTGATTTTCCCTTGCTGGTTCCTACCCAGCAGCACATGTGCTCTACCCGTGCCGTCCCTCTCAAACAATGACTCAACTCTATATTGGCGGAAACTACACACTTCCCAATGGGAATAGAGCATGTCGGAGTAGTAAAAGTGGCCTTATCCAGTAGTAGTTGTGATTTCTCAGCCAAAGACATCTCTGACGTCTTCTTTAGTTGTTTATCTGGATCTGGCACCCTATTTTTCCAGCTCAATCCTGAGACAAACTGCCCTTAATGAGGAACACAAGATGGCTGTGATTCAGGAAGGATTGATATGCCCTCCTGCTGTAATATTCCCCATAGAGCATCGTTTGCCAGTTATACATTGAGCGAAAACATGGAAAAGCTATTAATTGGGAACAAAATACTTTGAAAATATGCTTACAGTGAATATTTGACGAATGTCAGTGCACATACTCCCCTAGCCGCATGCTGCGTTCCATCACACGTTTCATTTGCGACTGAAATGAGGAGAATAGGAGAATCGTAATGGTGTAATGATTGGAAAGCTCTCACATTCTTTCCTTTTTGAACTTTTCAGGGGTCGGGGGGAATCTGGTGGCCATTCAGGCCAGTCGGCTCTCCACCCACCTTCATTTGTGGAGCATACCTGGAGTCCTGCCCTATAAGATGAGACAGCACTGGCCCAACCCCTGTGCCACATTCTTCTCCTCAGGTGAGGTCACTTTCAAACTATTTATGCACCTCCGATGAATTCACTCCTTCAGTTACTTGAGATAAAGTGGGTAATTAGTCATGTGTTTGAAAAGTCAAGCTTTTCTGTTTCTGAACAAAGCATGAACCTTGATATTTGCACGTCAGCACATTAATCATCTGCACCATTTGTGCTGCATGCATGAATGATATCTCAAACTGTGCTGTTTTCTGAGGAGGGGTTAAGTGTTAGACTTTGGTTTCACAACAAAAATATTGTAGATTTACATTGAAGGAGAGGCTTGAACCTTATTTAGAGAGACCACTTGGAGATGGGCTTTTGAAGTAGTCTAGTAAAGAACCACATTTTTCTCCTCAGGTGTGAACTCTAAGTCAGCGCGGGTGCTGTTCCTCCTGGTGGTTCCAGGTCATCTGTTGTTTCTTTTTGCCATTAATATGCTCCAAGGAGGCCACACTGCCATCACGCCAGCGTTTATCTGCTGCTACTTGAGTGCTGCTCTGCTTCAGGTGAGCCTTAGTGCTCAAAGCTTAAGTGTTGAAATTCTGCGTCACTAGTGCTGGCAAACAGAATTGCAAAAAAGGATTACTGATTGACCACGAAAAATGGCATCAATTACTTTTTGCCCAGTTAAAGGTTTAGATGAACACTGACTCTTTATTAGTTGTTTTCAGTGATATGAAACAATGTAAATTAATTTTCTTAAAATATCATTTAATAACTCTTTCTTAGATTTTCATCATCGGGCTAAAAAGCAAGAAAATGGCGCTTTTATTGTTTCAGGTCAAATATGGAAATTTGCGTGACTATTCATCCTCCTCCCAACTTCCTAACTGAATGATGTGGCTAAAAATACTATTTATTCGCATTATAAAATAGGGCGTGTTTTTAAATGCGACTAATCCTGAATTTTACTTAGTCTTAAAGAAATCTCTTGGAAGTAAAATACTAATAAAAAAACAAAAAACAAAAGGAAGTAAAGTGATTGGTCAGTTTTACTATTATATATATATATAGTGTACTATGTACAGCAATAGTGTGAAATATTATTAAGTTTTTAACATTTCTAGTTTAATATATTGTAAAATGTAATTTATTCCTGTGATGAAAAGTTTAAATTTCAGCATCATTACTCCTGTCTTCAGTCACATGATCCTTCAGAAATCAAATTATATGCTGATTTGCTGCTTTATGAATATTAGTGTTTATGTGTTAAAAAAGTTTTTTTTTTTAAAATAAATATAAAGTTCAAAAGAACAGCATATATGAAAAAAGAAAATGTATACAAATGTCCTTATATTATCCCTTTTGATAAATGTTGTGTCTCCTCGCTTACCAAAAGGATTATTAAAAGTATTAATTAATAAAAGATTAATATTAATTTCATTTAAAAAGAAAAATCAGTCTGAGAAATAATTGAATTTGAATGTTTATTCTTGTTTTTCCTCACAGGTTGGGATCCTAATTTATACAGCAGACCTGATTGTGCGTTTGATGTGGAGGAAAGGTCTGGACCCGGATAACTTCTCCATCCCATACCTGACTGCACTGGGAGACCTGTTGGGCACGGGTTTCCTGGCCCTGTGTTTCCGTTTGGTCATGTTAGTGGAGTAGCTCGGCTTGTAAAATACTAGACCCCCCCCCCCCCCCCCACTTCCAGTTCATGGGACCTTTGCTGCCCAGGTTGGCTGCAGTGGCTTTGGAGATGTGAACTAGTCTGTGGAAAGCTAAATACAGAATATCAACCACATTGTTTTTTGTGCTTACAGGATAGGTTAAATAGAAATATGAAAAACATCGGCAGGTATAGACTTATTACCTGACAGCTTGTTATTTGATTATAGACTCTTGGTGTGTTGTCCTGTCGCCTCAGTGATGCTGTTTTCATACACATTAGTCAGCTGATTACTGTATATTAAGGTATAAATTTAGGTGCAAGTGTTACAAATTTTTATGTGCCATGTATACATTTAATTTGAAGTTTACAAGATTTAAGACCTTGAAGGATTATGAGACGTTTTTTTGATATTTTATATATATATTAGGGGTGTAACGGTACGCAAAAATCACGGTGTGGTACGTAAATCGGTTTTAAAGTCATGGTTCAGTTCATTTTCGGTACAGTAAGGGAAAGAAATGCAAACATTAAACTGTAGGTTGTTTATTACTATAAACTTTTTTTAACAATTTGTTTACATTTTATTTTTAATAAAATATATATAAAATAAAAAAGAATAAGAAATAAAATACTGCTGCAAAGTTCTCCACTAAATAAAATACTCTCAGTCTCAAACCAATATCATATAATAAAATATAATGAAAAATATAAATAAATAACTGATTACAGTGCAGCATTACCAATCCCAGCTTGTAGGCCTGCTCATATTTAAAATATATATATAACTTTTCCAAAGTGTAAAGTGCAGCATGAACAGTGTCAGTTTTGAGACCTGCTCAGATTTCGTTATTGCGTTGGACCGATCGGAATTAAGAGCAAAGGTCTGTTTAAATGCCGACGGGAGCTGCGTTTGAATTAATCAGTTTTTCCTAGTTGTAGTGATGTTCACACTCGCGTGATGCCTTTTGAAAACCTTAGGCCGGTGACACACTGGCATATTGCACCTGTCAAACATAGTCTATTTTGCCATCAATACTGTTGACGGTGTCCTTTATCAGTAGGCTTTATATTTATGCTCAACATGAAGTATAGATATTGTTGTCGTGAAGACAAGATCCTGGTCTGTCGGCGGCCTCCCTCTATGTCACCTACAGTAGCAGCAGCGCGCCAGCGCCGCGTCAGGCACGATTCTGGTGTGTAAAGACAGAAAATGCGAAGCAGCCGTCATGCAACTGACAAACAGCAGAAACGCCACGCTCATGCCACGCAGCTAGTGTGTCACCGGCAGTAGAATTCCGCCACTTAATATGTTCGTTTGGAAACACGAACATGTACCTATGTTCCGCACACAAAATATTGCATTCGGTCATTCGGTACACATGTGCACCGTACCGAAAGCCCTGTACCGAAATGGTCCGGTATGAATACACGTACCGTTACACCCCTTTGCTGTTTTAGTAACTACATACAAGGTCATTATTGCTGCTAGATACTTTTACTGGATACAATATCTCATATACAGAGAGTCTAACGTACCTCTCAGTTTGTAATATTTTTGCACCCCAAATATTTTTTCTATCAGAATACCACACTTTGGAAAAAAGCAAAATCTTATAATGAATTTAATTGTTTGTTCACTTAAATGAATTGACAATTATATTGTTCATTTGGCAGTTTTATTCAACACTTAATAAAACACTTAACACTTAATCACATGATTTTTCTACAGTTGAGTGTTGTGGTCCCTAAAATAGTAAAAAAAAAACAGAGGCAGTTTGAATTTATAATTCAATGTAAAAAAACAAACAAAAGAAATCCCATGAAATAATCTCAGTTGGTTGATGTATTCCCTGCTGTCCACTGAAAAGAGAATGTAAAAGTTTATTCACCCTTCAAAGCAAAATTCCTTACTGTCTAGTGCACACTTGACATTCACAGTTTTGCAGCATATGTATGCCCACAAGCTTTCAAAACAGGTGCAAACTGTTAGTTACATCACAAATGGCACATACTGTTGCTACACTCTCAACAGCTCAGCTCATACAGTGAAAGGCTGTCCCACAATCACATTTTTCATATGAATCCTCTAACATATTCATAATTTGACATCAGAATAATGACATTATGACAGGACAAAAGCGCTGGGACGCCTGTAACTTTCAAATCAAGACATGACGTTCCTCTCCAAATGATTAAATATATTGCTCTTTGAAATGTATTAGAAACCTAGACTTATAGATGACTCCCTTGTCCTTACAAAAGTCTGTAATATTCCAGCTCAAAATTGAAATAGACTCTTAACTAGCTAGATAGAAAATATTTTCCAACAAAACATTACCAATTTGGGAAGGTTCGTTATGCAATGTGACACACAAGGTACCCACTGTGCACCAGGACATGTCTGCCTGTCAGCCAGATATTAGTCAGACTCCTTCTTCTCGCCCTTTCTCTAAAGATTTCATCATCATTTCAACCATAAAAATGATTCATTAGCCTTTTTCACGGATAAGAAGAAATACCAAAATTATACAGGGTCATTTCAACCAAGTGCTAATGACCCAAAAGTTGCTAAACTGTACTGTCAGGGATTGATTTTCTATTACTTGAAGAGTTCTAAGGGATAGATAATCCTCTAAACACATACTGGTATCTTTTTAAAAACCTTTATTGCACTTTAACCCTTATTATAAATTCATAAGATGAGTGTTTCCTCCCAGGATCATGCTGATGTTTGACCCGCAATGCCCTGCATCCACAGCTTAACAAGAGTCGCACTGATGAGCGTCTACCTTTCCCCAACCACAGTTATGCACTGTTTACCCAGCCCGTTGCATGCTAAATAAAGGGGTAACTCTGAGAACACGCTTTCATTCCAGAGTAGCCAAACCGGCCAAGGTAGACAGCCTTGTCCAGTTTGTGAATGCAGGAAAAGTCTAAATTCATCCCTTACTCTGGTCTCCTTCTAATATGTTACTGTCTATCTGCTTGAAACAGTTGACAGTTTGTGACTTGGAAACTACCTTTGTGCATAAGGTTAAGGTCTGAAATCATATCCAGGGAATGTTAAAAAGGAGGCTTTGAGATCAGCTTCAAAGAATCTCTTTGAGATTAACATCAAGGCTTTGCTGGTTCCAGTTCAAGAGCAAAATCCACAATAAATATGCTACGTAAACAATACCATAAATATCCTTTTGGGTGGTGAAGATTAAAGGAGATGAAACATTCATAGCATTTGTCTTTTGATGAAGAATCCTGCTTCACTTATCAACATTCAGAAGGACAAAGGCACATACTTGGAGCTCGGTCACAAGTTACCAAAGCCAAAGGAATTACAGACAGTATTTTATGAACTTTCGGGATGGGATGAAACACCCCAGCCAGCACTAATCTGTTCACAAAGCTGAATTTCGCCTCAAGGGAGTGAGGGCGACGCCACATCCAAGGCGCATCTTCTACAGCTTCCCCCTCAGGTAATTCACTCGAATCCAGGCACAAGAGCAAAAGTTTTAGCATCAGTGCCTGCAAGTTATGGATCAGTTGAAACTTGCTGAAAACTTCATCTCAACTTTAAGTATGCCGGCACGGAGTAGTTAAAAAGCAAGAAGTCCATTCGGTAAAGGTTGAAGAGTTTCTTCTGGTAAAACGGACTGATGTTGTCAAAGAACTTGGCGGCCATGTGACCGGTGGTCCTGGTGCTTTTGGACATTGCCGGAAATTTGACCTCTCCTTCGGCACCTGCTAACTTCAGGATGTAGCGCGAATCTTGCGCAAGAGTCTCGTACTTGCCCACCACGTCGTAATGGATCAAGCAAGGGTGGCAAAGTGAGTGAACCCTTTCCCAGTGCTCATTGAACGGTTCCTCTCGCTGAGTCTGGGGGTCTACTAAGTAATACACAAACTCCTCGAAGGAAACATCGTTGCCTTTTTTCAGTGCTTCAGCCTGGGGGTCCGCACGATGCCTCCGGATGATTTTGGTCCCGTAGCGTTTATGGAAGGCCGTGTTGTAGCTACGGGTAAACTTGTTGCGATATGCTGAGACAAGTCTTTCGAAGGGTTCACGCACAAAGAGGAACTTTAGATATGTGCGTAGGCGCTTGTTGATCTCGGCCGTGGTGTACTCTGAGAGCGAACGCAGGTTGCCTGCAACGTGAGCCTCATTGGCTGGAATAGCCAGTGGTTCGCGATATCGCCCATTTCCTGTTAGCACCATCAACACACGTTTCCAGTTTGTACATGCCACTTTGGGGACGTAGCAATACAATAACTTGTGTTTATCGTCCACTATGAGATGGCGGAGGTCCTCTGGGCCGAGTACGCGTCTTTTGCGGGTGTGGGTGCGACAGGTTTCCTCCAGGAGTTGCCTTCGACCCTGCAGAGTGGCCTGCACTGCAGACTGCTCCAGCTGGAGGACAGGAAGGAATGGTATAAGAGGAAATTATAAGATAAAAAAAGTCACATGGTTTCAGACCAGAATTTAATTTTTGAGTGAAATTATGCTTTAAAACTAAAGTCTTCTGAAACCGAATGTAGGATTTCTAAACAGTGCACTTATGGGAACCACAGATTGCACTACATGCGAAGACATGTATTTGCGTGACTTTATGTGATACGACAGTTGCCGTTTGAGGGAAGTTCTTGTGAAACCATGAGGCACATAGCTGTTATGGGAGGATAACGGTTTTGCCTGGGGGATGAGCCACAGATGGGTTTAATAACAGCGATAATATAATGGGATTTGATGAGTTGGTAGCGTTTAAACTGGAAGGATTTTATCTCAACGTTACACTCAGACCTTTAAAGGGATAGTTCACCAAAAAATGAAAAGACTGCCATCATTCACATGATGTCATTCTAAACCCCTACAACTCACTTTTGTCTGTAAAACAAAAGAGCATCCTGGCTGTTTGCTTCCATTACACAATGAACGGATTCTGTAAATCTCCAAGATTATTGTATGGGTTTAAATTAAAGTTAAGCAGATTAGTCTTAATATACTATGTTTGCCAATTTCGACAGACCCAGTTATCTTTTACTTTTATTATATGAAAAGAGTATCTAGGATTATTCTCTTTTCAACAGAAGAAAGTCAGTCGTACAGATTTGGAAAAACATGAGCAGTCTAAAACATTTTATTTTGAATTATGTTATGTACTACCCTGGCACAGTTGTGATGCATATAATTTCATTTTGTCAGATGGTTTGCATGTGTATTTAAGAGATGATGATTGTGTAACAATAAGGTGTTGGGGGTGAATGAATTGAGCCACTCCAGGAATGTGAGGTTATTTTTTTAGTTTTAACTTCCACTGCTGTTAAAATCTGTCCCTTCAACACCAGGGGCCTGAAAAAAAGCACTCTGTCCTCAGTTAATCAGAACAACCCCGCTCCCCCCATTTCATTGCTGAAATGCATACCTGGTCATTTTCTTGTAGCGTCTGCAAAGGACTTCTTCCTGATTTAACTGAGAAACTGTTCCGGCCCAAAATCTGTTCAGAAGCTAGAAGCACACAACAAATGGAAAAGATAAAAATGGCAACAGAAAGATAATGGCTCCAAAAGCAAATCATTTAGACATTCATTAAACATTTGTTTTTTTAAACACTGGTTAATTTTATTGCTATTACATATGGTCACTGCAGGTAAGAACAAGCCTCTAACCCCTAAGCTTTAAACTTCAGTGTGCATATCGCATTGAGAGCTGTACTAGGATTTTATGCTAAACATCTTTTAACCATACATTGAGTGCATTAGCTTATATTAAAGGAACTTATATTGACCAGAATATCATAGAGACTCAAAGGAGGGGTCTTTTGATGTGGACTAAAGTAACCACCCAGAACACCCTAGAAACTACATAGCAACATGCTAAAAACCTTTCTGAACTCCCTAACAACCACATAGCAGTGCCTTGGCAACCACTCACTACATCCCATTATGGGACAGCAAGTTCTGTATGAACAAGCACCACTCAAATTTTCCTGCGAAAGAGTTTTTTTGGGGTTAAGAGACTCATGACCTTGTGTGGAGAGAGCAGAGATCAAAGCGCTTTGTCTGTAAGATCATGTTATTGAGCTATAAAAGATTAGAGCTGTTAATTCTCAGCATATGGGGACCAGTCGGGTTCAGGCTGGTCCACAATTCCTGCCTTCTCTGACTCCTGCACCTAGCTGATCGGCCATAAAATTCCTCCTTTACATTTGCATTCTCTATAGGAACAGTCTGTTCTCTTCAGTCTAAGCCACTTCCCCCATTACTCCCCGTCTCACCCACTCTCTCTCTCTCTCTCTCTCACACACACACACATGCACACACTACTTCAGTCTGTGTTGGGGCCCTTGCTGCTAACGTAAGTGATTGGTTTCACACATGTGCCAGCTAAGTCAAAGGGATACTTTAAATGCTTAGAAATGGAGCACAGGCTAGCAAAGTCTGGACACTGAGAGAGTGGAGGAGTATAAGAAATCATGGCAAAAAGAAAAAAGACACTTTCTGTTAATAGCTTCTAACAATAAAAAAATAAATACCCAAAATGATCTTTTCAGTAAATGGTCAGTGAAAGGAGGTGCTTAAACCTCAAAAATGCTGATCATCAATCTCAGAAGGACAAACAAGAAGCATCTTAGATGTGAGGGAACTTTTTTTTTGTCTTTTTATATCAATAAACATATATATATATATATATTTAAATGATGCTAAAATCAGATGAAAAAATGGAAGGGAAGAAGAACAGGGAAGAACATGAAAAGACATGGAAGAGGCAGAAAGAAGGAAATGGGAGGGGGTTGAGTACATATGCAGACCAAAATTTTTGCTATGAAATCAGGCGCTAATGGCTTTCCCAGTCATTACATACACTCATTATTCAACTATAAAACTATAAATAAGCCAACACAACATGTAAATAAATAACTTCTACAGTGTCTTACTAAGTCTAAATGTGCTTATTTTTCTTGTTTTTTCAGTTTCTTATTACTGTATTACAGTAAAGAGAGACAGTGCAACATCTGCAAGTGAAATGCTTCTGCACAATGAAGTCTATGCTAAGGACGTGCATACTTCAGTTTTCAAAAACAAACAGCCAGAGCATGATAACAAGTACTCTAAATAACTAGTAGAATCTGAACGGCTAGTTCACTTATCAGCCCTGTGTAATAAATAAGCTGCAAAATTATGGCATGTGAATATTGATTAATTCAGACATTAAGATGTTGCTTGGTAACCTTCCGGGAGCATCTAGTCATAAAACTGAATTAATATTCATGATTGCTTAATTCGCCAGATGACTAGCACCCACTAAAAAACGTCTGCCTTTCAGCCAATACATCAGACCTGCTCAGTGAATGAAAAAAAAAAAGAGATAGCATACAGTCTTGAGCTGTGCTGCTCACATACATTCCAATGTGAAATATTTGAGGTAAAATATGCTCCTATTTGTTGTAAAAACTCATATTTATGACCCAGTGAAGTCGGTTTCCTCACAACAGATAATGCAGTTGCTAAATGTTAGTGTACAAAGTCATAAAAAAGGAAGTATTTTGTGTTACCAAACACCATAATCTGATATATGTGCCAAGTACAAAACATATCAGAGCTGCCATCGCAAAATTATGTCTTTTTACAATATACTCCTAATCATTATCAACAGATGAGAATCTTTTTTTAAAAGGAAGTGTATGCATGAGATCGTTAAGAGCTGTCTGATTCACAACCACAGAATGACATGCAAGCTAACTTCCTCTTGTGACTTCTTTTTTTTTTAAACAGGAACATAGTAACTTAGAGAATTGCTAGAAGAAAAAGACAGAATAGAAGTTAAATGATGACTAGAAACAACAAAGTATCACCCAAAGAATTGCTAAATGAGTTCCTCAAAACAATCCAAGCTACTTGCTAGAATAAAAAGCACTAAACGGTTTCCAAAGGTGGGTAACAATGAGGTCTCTTTCTAACCTTGTTAGTATGCACTATGAGTAAGGTTCCACAAGTCAACTGGGGCCAGACGGCGACAACAAAGGTTGTTTGCTGGAATGCTACAGAGGCTTGTGGCCATTTATGTTGGCCTGTGAGGGTTTATAGAGTACAACACACAAATCAGCAGGCTTTTATCAAAAGTTTGCAAGGTAATGGGCAGGAAGCCCTCCTGCGGTACTGCAACTGCTCCCTTACTAATCGAATTCTGCTCGGCCTCATGTGGAGAGAGTTTTTTGTTCTGTGCGGTGACTTTTGAGTTTTTTTTTTACAATCGAATGATTTATCTTCTCAAGTGTCTTCACAGCTGGTGCTCTCGCCCCTATAGTCTAAATATGAAAACACATTCAAATGACCTTGAGGATCATGTTACTCTGGTTGAAACAACAGTGGAAACATAAGAGCCAGTGTTTCCTGGATGCTGTGATGTCAGGAAGCATCATACGTGTGTCATGAAACCCATCAGAATTAGAAGAGAAACTAGTCTGATGATGAAATCAGAATGTTTCACAAGTTGTTCTTATACATGCAAAATGTGCATTAAAACCATTTGCCACAAGTTTTGACTCATGCATATTTTCCCAGAAACAAGTGCTTCAAAAACACGATTTCCAGTAGTATATTAAGATGTAGGTTAAGATACCACAGAAAAAATGAAACTGACTTACTGTAACTTTTAGTTTGTCAGCTTCCTCTTTTGTACATTGTAGGGCTCAAGGACAAGAGTTTTTTGTATAACATTGTAGCTCAACTTTGACAATTTTTCCATGACCATTCAAAAAGGTTGGGGTCATGCTCATCAAGACTGCATTTATTTGATCAAAAATAGAGTAATAACAGTAATATTAAATTATTTATTTTTTTACCATTTAAAATAAAAATGTTTACTTTCACTGATTTCTATTATATATATATTTTTACATATTTATAAAATTTTAAGATTTTTCAGAAGCCATTACTCCAGTCTTCAGTGTCACATGATTCTTCAGAAATCATTCTAATTTTCAGATTTGCTAAATTATTGAAAAATTTGTGCTGCTTAACATTTTTGAGATATATATTTCTGGATCTTTGATGGAGCATTTATTTGAAACTGAATTTTTGCAAGAATGTAAACATTTTTACGGTCACTAGATTAGTTTAATGCATCCTTGCTGATTAAAAGTTTTCATTAAAACAAATATAGCATATAGGAAACCATAGCATTTCCTCTTATTTCTGTCAAACCTTGAATGTTAAATTATGGTGTATGTTCTATATATGTAAACACCCCATAATTCCAGGAGCTGCAAAATTGAGGCAGTAATGAAATGTTAAGCCATGAAGCAAGAACGAACATGATTGAGAATTACTGATTTGATCAAATTACAGTGCAAAATAATTAAAATGTTTAGGCTGAAATTCTAATGAATACCTACAGAGACCTGTTTCTGTAAAAATAAGTTTTACTTTGCCATAAAGTGTTCTTAGGGCAGAGGGGAACAGTTTTCTAACTAAAGCAATTATTTTCCTTTCTGCCCCAAGCACACTAAGTAGAACTCCAATGCGTGCCTTAATATGCCATAAAGCAAAATCCATTATCAAGTATGAAATGTGTTTAATCAGAGATTTGGATAAAATTACATCCACTCAAAGTGGCCCAGCGCATCCTGCTGTACAGTATTCCATTCATAGCATGAGCTTTACTCTGATAACTAAAGACGGAATTGAGAAGAGGGAAAGAGATGTAAGTGATATGAAAAGGTGAAGAAAGACTGTGCTTCTATCTTTCTCTTCAGAGCCTCAGTGTGAGGGTGTCACTCTATCCCTGACTAACACAGAGCCAAGACTGTTAATTCCAAATCCCAAAATTCCATTTTAGGCTGGAAATTCCCCTTATTTATTAAGCTCCTCTCTCTTTCCCAGTCCTGAAGTTAAGAAATTAAAAAAGAAGATACAACAAACTTGCGTCTCCCAAGCTGTTTTACATCAAGAAACTGCCTTCTATCCAAACGAGTGCTAGTGTTTGGCAATCAAACAATCTCTTCATGTCCTTTGTGTCATTTGTTTATTTTATCCAATTCACTGACGGCTTAAAATCTATCTCCAGTCTCAGCTGTCTGAAAGGAAGAGCGAAGGATCAGGACGGGCTGGCGGGATACTGACCAATGCAGCATGTTAAATCAAAAGCATCTTGTGCGCAGTTCCTCATAAAATTTAAAATGGGTCTATTGGGAAACTTGGCCCTGTAGAGCAGAACGACTCCCAGAGTTATGTCATTTTATGGGTAATGTAATCCTTAGACAAACCAACGATGGCTGATGACGCTACACCAAACGCATGTGCCTGAAGGATCCTGTCAAAAAGTGTTTTTTAAACTGTTGCAAGTGTATTTATCTGTGCAAGGGAGCATCAAAACCATCAACCATTAAAGGGACAGATCACTGAAAAACTTCTGTCATCATTTACTCTCTATTGTCATTTCAAACCTGAATGACTTTCTTTCGCAGAACAAAAAAGATATTTAAAAAAAAAAAAAAAACAATTGCCCATAGCCAGCGGAGTCCAAAACAAACCATTCTTCAAGATTTCTTCTTTTGTGTTCTTAAAGAAGAGACCAAGTCATACAAATTTGGAAACAACATGAGAATGAGTAAAAGATATCAGACTTTTCAGTTTTGGCTTAAATATCCATTCAAATCAGTTCATTTTTTCTCAGATTGTAGCGTCCGAGGTGGGTTATCCCAAAATCGATAAGGCTGACTCGAACCTGTGTGAGCATAATCACTTTAATTTACTACAACTAGAGCGTAAAATGTGTAAAAGTAACAAACAATTTAGGAAACAATTAAGGCTGCATTACTGCAAAAAGTAAAAATCAAAAATCCAATTTGACTTTCAATCACTTTATAATGTGCCTCAATTTTCAAGGATAAAAAGAGTTTTGCTTCGAGGCCTCTGGAGTAATGAATTTCATAAACTTTTCCAACAGTCTCACATATGAGCATTGGACATTTGCTTGATGGTAAAGGGTGAGCTCATGTTTTACAGCCATGCGGTGTAAATGCTTCGGAACAAATTATCCGTGAAGAAATGAACGCTGTATCCCTCTATAATCAGTTGACTAGTTGGACAACAAGTTGACTATTTCCCATTTCATTGCTGCTATAAGCAATTGTGCAAATTGACATCAAGAATACCTAAAACTACTTTAATATTATGCCTAAATATGCAGTTTTACCAGAATGAACTGAGGGAGCTGAGTAAAATGCTCAACTGAGATTATTCAGACTATGTCAAACTAAACAAGCGAAAAGAAGTTTGACGTGTGGCGAAGTCAGCTACGTTGCCTCTGTAAACACGAACAGAAGAAACTGATGGTGGTAAGATAAGCAATGAAACTGCTGCAAGTTCAGCAGACACAGTATTATCAGATGAGAACAAGAAGTCCACTCTGAGACTTTAAAAGGACGGAGACATCGTCTTACTTTCAAATTGCCCACATTGTGTGTGATGGCACCAAGGTCAACGAAATGACCCTCACTTACTGGAAATGTCAAAAGGTTTTTTAATAAGAGCTGACCCACAGTCCAGATGAGTATTCGATCTTTGCTCTGACTCACAGTCACTTACTGCAAGAAAGGGAAGCAGCTCCATATGTTTCTCATGGACAAACCACTAAACTTTCCTTAGTTGTACGTACATCACTGGTTGCCTTTTGGCTGGACTAGTTTTCTTGAGAATGAGGGGAAATTCAATATTTCATGATTAAACAACTTTCCTATTGCGAACTTGATCACAGGATAAATGTGCCAACACTTGAGGACGGTTATCAAGTGGTTTTGTGAAGAAACTTACATAAACACAAAAGCCATTTTAAGGTAATTACTGATAGCTGCTGCAAGTATTAGGCCAAGACACCTAGAGAGCACTACTTTTAAGATCACTCGTATCAGCTCTTTTTATTGGAACCACTTTTTAGAAGCAAAGAGGACACAGTGGTATACAACATAGCCAAACTTCCTGTGAAGTGTGACCGTGTGACTATTGAAGGGGTGTGGCACAGCAAATAACTGTCTATGAGCCAAAAAAAGAAAAGCTTTAAGCTAATAATGCACTGTATGAAAACGTGAGCATACAATCAGTTTAACCATGTTCAAGTGACAATTTTTCGAAATTGAGATTCACACATCATCTGAAAGCTAAATAAATAAGCTTTCCATTGATGTATGGTTTATTTGGATCAGACAACACTTAGATACAACCTCAACGATCCAAGATACAACTAATTGAAAATCTGGAATCTGAGTGTGCAAAAAAATCTAAATACTGAGAAAATCGCTTTTGAAGTTGTCCAAATCAATTCAAAAATGAGGTTGAGACTTAAGACTGGTTTTGTGGTCCAGGGTCACAGACATAAAGGCTTCCCAGTTTAGAATGATTTGCCTTGATTCATCAACATTAGAATGAGGAAGATTGGATGACCAATAATTTTCTCCTATTAAATTCGGATAAGACAGAGATATTACTTTTTGGACCAAAAAACAGTAAACAGAATCTCTTAGACTAGTTTGAAACTAGACGAATGTACTGTTACTTCCTCTAAAAGCAAAAAATCTGGTGTTATATTAGACAGCAACATCTTTTGAAAACCATATTTCCCATGTTACAAAAACAGCATTCTTCTATCTTAGAAACATTGCCAAGCTACGAAACCTGTTAACTGTTTCTGATGCAGAAAAGCTAGTTAATGCATGCATGACCTCTAGACTGGACTATTGTAATGCACTTCTAGGTGGTTGTCCTGCATCTTCAATAAAAAAGCTACAGGTAGTCCAAAATGCAGCGGCTAGAGTCCTTACCAGGTCAAGAAAACATGATCATATTACCCCAATTTCACAGTCTCTGCACTGGCTACCTATTAAGTTCCGTATCAGTTACAAATTATTATTACCTACCTATAAGGCCCTAAATGGTTTAGCTCCTGCGTACTTAACTAGCCTTCTACCACGCTACAATCCATCACACTCCCTAAGGTCACAAAACGCTTTTGGTAGTACCTAGGATAGCAAAGTCCACTAAAGGCTTTAGAGCTTTTTCACAGCTTGGCTCCCAAACTCTGGAATAGCCTTCCTGATAATGTTCTGGGTTCAGACACACTCTCTCCATTTAAATCTAGATTAAAAACACATCTCTTTCGGCAAACATTCAAATAATGCATCTGATAATTTGTGACTGCAGTTGTATCTGATCAAATGAGCATTATTATTCTTTAGCTTGGGTTAAACTAATTAATTTTACTTTGTTGGAACAGCAGCTATGCTAATTATGTCTCTATTTGTTTCTCTGTTTTGCCACAGGATTAACATCTCGTGGTAACTAGGATTTACACAAGCTCCAGTCTGGATCCAGAACACCTGAGAATAGATGATGCCAACCCCTCAGAGGACCTCAGATGATGCTAACCCTGAAACAACATACAGAACTGACAAATATTGTTATAAGTGTGATTGTATCATATAATAATTGCTGTTAGTAGTGTTCATTGTCTGGTTGACTACGTCTTGTATTAATTTTTCTGAAAACTTCTGATATATGTACATAAATTGACAGTCACCACTGATAAGCTACTACGAAATATTGTAGAAACTTAATTTTTTGTAAAGTTGCTTTGCAATGATTTGTATCGTAAAAAGCACTATAGAAATAAACTTGAATTGAAATGAATGAGATTAAAGGAATATTTCACCTGAAAATGAACATTTTGTCATCATTTACTCATAATCTAGTTGTTCTAAACCTATATGAATTTGACAGCCAGCTTTGCAATCGTGGCTGTATAATTAAATTTTCAACAAAAGACTCAAGAAATAAACATTAGCTATCACTACCAGTTATCTTTATTTGTTCAAAGTTTCTTGTATAATTCACAGGAAACCATAATCTACATATCTTTTTTGGTTACATACTTCACTACCCCATGCTGCTTCTGATCTTGTCCAAGTGGTTTCAATACTCATAAATTACAGTCACAGCACAGGTTTACCTCTGTAAACTGTCATGAATCTAATTAATCTTTGGTTGAAAAATCTCACATGGTCATATGAAGCCTTTCCCAAAACTTTGGGGAAAGCCAAAGCCAATGACCTTTAATTCCCCCTTCTTCTCTAATCTCACGCTATCCTTCTTCAAGGTGATCCGTTCCTCTCCGAGGCATCAAGGGAATGGTTTAAAAGGTTTTGGAATGCCCCAGAGTCTCCCAGTGGGGGCTTTCCAAACATTCCAGGGGCAGTTTTTCTCTCTGTCTGCTTTGTTTCCAGCGGGTTTCAACAGCCGTTTTTTGTTTGCTGTTCTAAACAGGCTGAAGTCTACACGTGTGCACTCTAAAGACAGTTTGATGTTTTAGTATGTCAGAAGAACTGTTTTAATATGGCATGCATGTCTGTGTTATCTAAACTTTAACTACCGAAGCTTGTTATTTAGAAGTGATGGTAATGCACTAAATCATTGCCATAGGCACTTGCCGTAGAAAAGACATTGGTTTGATGTAAAAAAAAAAAAAAAAAACACCAATCAAATACGCAAACCAAACTGATGTAAGAAACTTGATATGACATGTCAATGGAACATCAGACAGTCTCACTGTGGGATTAACTTTCTATTTTTACCCAATTCCCACTGGAAGAAACTGCCATCCTAACTGAATTCAAAATTATGTTAAAGCATCTTGATCATGTCTTGACTAATATTTGACGTTAAGGTGCCAACTGGATTTTTCAGGGGATTTTAATCTGACAGTCAATGCTTCAGACCTTGTTTACACCTGACATCAAGATGCTTTTCATCAACCACAAGTGGACAATGTTAAATACAGGCATAAATGTTTTGAGCTTGTCCATTTTCATTTCCAGAGGTAGTCAAAAAGGCATTTGATCTTTTGTAGTTTAGATATAAATTGTGAACATTATGGGACACGCTTTGAGCAAGCACACCAACTAAGATACATACATTATGTTGTGCCACACACAGATTATGACTGAAATTGCTGTTACATTAATATCCGTTCCATTTGCTTCCATTTCCCACTCGCTCATAAACAGCATAATGGCTTCAGTCATCATATTCATCCTCCGGACTGACAAGTGTGCCAAAATAAGATGTGAGGAAATCTGAACACAAGTGGTCACAGGAGATGCATTTAAAAATGCATGCTAAGACCAGGTGTAATCGGTACTGCATCTCAGCTCATAATGTGATCAGACCACTGAAAACGTATCTAAAAACCAGGAGCGAACAAGGTCAAAGATTTCACAGTGTAAGTGGTCATTTTAAGTCTTTCAACACATGTTAGAACAGTATTGTTAACCAGTGAAAAATAGAAAAACTTATAGAAAGTTATAGAATTATTAATGGATCAGCCTGTCTGGGATTAAAACTAACAGCCTTTTGGCTATTAACCAAGATTTTTAAAGATTACACCATTTAATGCATAGTGACAATTATTTACTTTAACACAAAAACAAACTAGCATGACCATTCCTTGATGGCATTGACCCAAGACATTTAGGAAGTCCAGACCTGGGAGGAGCTATGGGTTAAAATGCACTTGCATAATCAGTGCCCACAGTTAACGTTTAAAAAGGCGAATGTCATCAATCCAATACCGAATTTAGGATGTGGTCGCAACCTGTTGCGAGAAGTCTGATTTGTAACCTACATTTGGCTGGTGAAACATGTTATCTAACTTCCTTCTTCCATCGATTAAAAGAATTAGCTGCACAATTAGTTTACAGCCGAATATGCTCTGAGCTCACAGCCCTAACTTAATTTCAGTAGATACACGGATGTAGCCTAGCCAACACAATCTTATGGCAATTTGTAACTATTTTACATTTTAGCAAATTTGTGATAAATTCGTATGTTTTTGCAAGAATCACATACATAATCGCCTCCTTGTCACATAGTTAGGTTTTCTCATTCGATCGGGTTGGATGTTGCATATTAGGCTACATTATTTCAAAAAAAAAAAAAAAAAACATGTAGGATACATATAAACATAAACATAAGATTATTTTATCAACCTAAGCTTTTCTATTAATTTTATTGTAATTAATGTATCAAGTTCATTCGTTGACTGGACCCAGAAATAAAAACAAACCCATCCGCCATATGACCGACCTTCAATTTTGAAATATGGTTGAAATAAGGTCGGTTCTTCTTTTAACATTGATACCGCGTTTAAAGCTAAGCGGTTAAAATACATTTACCGTAAATAATACTACAATTAATGTCTCCAGTAAAAACATTTCTTCATATCTAAAACGAAACTGTTATTTGACTGTTGATGAAACTGTTATACAAGCTAATGAGTCAAACAATTGAGATCTGATCATACGAATCGAACCGAATGGAACGGTTTGATGGTTCAGAGCGCGTGTCGTTATTCCAGAACCGCAGTTTCGGTCCAATTTGCCAAAATGATCCAGTTCATTTAAAAGATCCGACTCAAAAGAACAGATCCTTCACGAATCAGAGATCGCTACTTTATTAGTAAGACTCACCTGATCTTGACATGTTCTGGAAGTATAATATAAGAATGAAAAACGATCCGACGCATGTCGCCAGAAACATCCGACCCACTTTGGGCTTTATCATTCTGGTACTTGTTGAACGGACGATGCCTGACTCTCGCCAGTAGTCGCCGAAGAACAGTCCTAAAAGCGTCTGTCCAACGGGTTCTTCATTTTATAAAAAGAGTCCAAAAACAACTCTGTGTAAACTAATTCCGATTCACGCTTTACCCAAAGCAGCCCGCTTGATAGTTGGGTGTTACACGAACCATTCACCCAAAAAACTGCACAGGTCAAACTCCGTTTCAGCGAGCCCTCGCTTTCCAAGCGGTCGCGTCAATTAAGTAAAAATTCCATTGATCACCTACATTTCTTCGCTACGTCACATGTTACTGTTGTCAGTTGAACACTCAACTTCCCCTAAACATGGAGGGCATTGTATCAAACTTTCGTGTGTGACGTCACGCCCAACAGCATCTAGCTGAGTCCCCAGGGGCCCCTGGATGTGACGCAACAACTAGAACCCCTCTAGAGTGCGAACGTAAAACTCGAGCGTTTTCTAAGGTTACTGAATAAAAATAAAGAGACTTAACCAGTCTTAAAGTGCATTGATAAGTCGCTTTCGTGTCTTTAAATAAGGAATATCTCATCCAGGCAATTCTTTTTAAAATGCCAAACGTTTCCGTGCGATTACCATACACACTTTTTATAAACGTGTCTAATCCAATACTATACAATACTATATATATGTGTCGGAAGTAATTTGTGTATATTGTATGTTTAGTGACATCTGGTGGAAAATACAGGAACATTCTGACTGACTGCTTCACTCGTCTCTAAACCAGCAATCTTCAAACTTCAAGAACTCTTTTATAAATAAAGAGACATGCTATATAGGCCACTGCATAAATTTAAGTTTTGCAATTTAGGCCTATTACTGCATTTACATAATATACTTTATGTTTACATTATTAATGTTGCCTATTTCAAACCTGTGGATTTATTTTTAACTACTAACTTTGGGAGGGACAATAAAAATTGTAGTTAATCTTCTTGAGTCAATGTAAAATAGTATTTTAACATTTGTGCATGCTTGCTCTAAACTGAAGGAAATAATGTTGTTAGGTTAATTTGAGGTATACAGCAAAGCGGTGAGTGTGAATTCTCTTGAGGTTGTGGGTGAATTGGCCTTGCACAGGCTAAGCACAGTCCCAGTACCGAAAACTGTACAGAATTGTTTCTATGATAAGTTATCACTGTTCATCTCACAAAGAAAAGCATGCCTGCATATTTCATAATTTGGATGCAGAACTGCTAGGCTGCTACAAGTTTCCTGTATTAGATCAAGACTTCAGTGTAAATGGGAGGCAGGTTTTAAACAATGGAATTCATAGTGATTAGCCCTATAGGAACGGGTCATGTTGTTTCAGGTCAGAGTCAAAGTCCAATAACAACTGGCCTGGTTCATGTTGATTCAGAGTCAAAATGACCCAGACCCAGAGGAAATGCGGATTCAATATTTATATACAGTACATGCAAAATATAATATATTTATAAAAGACTTACATTCAGTCAAAATCAAGGACAATAATATATAATAGCTGATATATAATAATTACTTACTCTCTAAAATGACCTACTTGCTGGAAATGGAGATATCCTATATTATATAGTTTCAATGATAGTTACAGACATACATATGTATTGAAAGGCCACATGGATAGGAGTTAAACAGGTCAGCTACTAAATGAACAGATGGCCATTGACTAATGCATCAATATGTGTGCTACATGGAACATATGCATCTAATGTTTTTTTTTTCTTTTCTTTTTTTTTTTGTTTTGCTTGGTAACAGAGGTGCACCGAAAGCAGATATTCTGATTCAGACCAAGGCAATTGCTTAATTGTCAAAACATTTCCTGCAATCCAGAAAGTCAAGCTGATTTACATTAGCGGTTAGATGCAGAAGAACCAGAACTCATAGAGAGATTATACTTCCTTCTTATGGGTTTAATGGTAGATGGAAAATCATATTTTTCCTCATTTTATGTCCCTGAGCAAATCCTTGGAGATCAATCAGTATCTGAAAGTGAGAAAGAACCAGGTGTGTGTGTGTTAAAGTTCACAGGATTCAGTTACTGCTTTTATTGAGTGACACTAAGACACTTCATAGGGGTGTTTGAAGTGAAATATGTTTGATATGTAGCCTGGCCGTATCTTTCCTGTCAGGATGGTCAGTGCTGTGGGATTTGAGTGATCCACTGCTGTAGCATCTGTTGCTCTGAGTTTATCATCATACTCTGCGGACAGCCCTATAGACACATTTAGACATTTACACTACAAGTGCACATTACATACATTTCTTTTTTACAAGCGTTTCTCTGCAACCCTCAATTACTAGACACTTTTCCTTTAATTATTGATAGAATTTTATTTAATTAATCAAAAACTATAGTCATAACATACACCAAAAGACTTCATACATCTTTAAAGCTTAAAACATCAATAAACCAAAATAATGAATTCATATTGTTTACATTTTTTAGATGTAACTTTAAAAAAAAAAGTCACATCTTTGAAGATATCACTGAGCAAATAATCAGGCCAGCCTCCCTCTGCATTAGAACTATAGCTCTTTAATGTTATGTTTTCTCTGGCCTCTGTCGTACTTGTTTTGGCAGAAGTCTCAGTGTCAGCATGAGCATGCTTCCACTGAGATCAGCCAGAGCTGCTCTCAAAAAAACCTGAACACTGAACCATTTTTATTCAGGACGTGCATTGCACAAGGATGTTGAAACGACATTTCATGAACACCTGACCTCTGCTGACCTCTGTCCAGGGGCTCATGAAAGTCTGTCATTTAGCTCGCTCTCTTTTTTTTATCTATCTATTAAAAGCAGCAGGATGGGTCAATGACTTCACGGTTATCTGACCAGATCAACAGATATCATTGTAATTTTAACATGATATTCTCTAATGATAAAGTTATTTATCTTATATCCAAATTTAAGGTCAATAATGTAACAAAATATATAAATTTGCTCTGAAATGCTGGATAAGGAAATGGACAGGTCAGATGATGATATTTTGTTTTGCTATCTGAGGGGTGTTACATTACAAATCATGCATTTCTATAATATATATATATGTTTTTAACAAATTAAATAAAAATGGAAATGCAATAAACACAAAATATGGGTGCAAACAACAGCTCCTCCACCTCCTAAAGATTCTCTCCTTTTTTAAAGGATAAAAAATAATACACAGTTAACTGGTTCATTTGAAGTAATAAATAAATAAATAAATGTGAACTACAAAGTCAAAATATTACTCAGTTTTCTCTCCTTTATACATCTTTTCCATTAGTGATTTTCCATCTGAAATTTTAAACACATTTGCTTTGTGAGGCATTTACAGAATGGAACTGACACCATTGATCCATAATTTATCACTTAACAGTCAGTGAAATCGTTATGTAAAAAAAAAGAGTCAGATGAGACCTCATTCCTACATTCACAGAGTTGCAATTTTACTTGATTTATTTAAAAATTATAAATTAATTTATTCCAGCAAGTGCACTGAGATTCTTCTGCATAAAGAGTCTTATTGCCACATCAGGCCCAACTACACAATGTCTGATCCAAGAGTAGAAAATGGCAACTATTAAGTAAACATGAGTTTATGAAATTTTTTATATTTAAGCAATGTTGTACGAAAGTAGATTAAACCATACACTACTGTTCAAAAGTTTGGTGTTAGTACAATTTTTTTAAAATAAATATCTTATGCTTCTCAAGGCAGTTTATTTTTATTTTTGATTATATAGTAAAAAAAATATATTGTAAAGGAATTCAAAAATATTTAATGTAAAATAACTGATTTCGATTTTATTATATTTAAAAATGTAATTTATTTCTATAATTGCAAAGCTGAATTTTCAGCAGCCATTACTCCTTTTATTCTTTGATGAAAAGAAACAGCTTTATAAAAATGTAAATATTTTGTAACATAATAAACATCTTTTCTGTCACTTTTGATTCATTTAATGAATGAAAGTCTTCATTTATTAATTAAAACTTAATTACTATAATTAAAATACATTAATATTTAATGACAAATAAATAATAAGTGTTAAAATAATACATTTTAGTAAATAATAAATACATTATTTTACATGCACATTTTTTCAAGCCCTGGTTTACTACAGAAAAAAAAAAAGTAGATGAGATGACCCTAAAGAGTTCTGACACAAATCCAAAGCTGGTATGAACTTTAATTAACTTCTACTCATCACAGTGACACTGGATTGTGAAAACAAACTCAAGGTGTTGGCGTTCTGCCTCTCAGCCTCCTCTTGATTCAGAAGCTAAAATACAAGTTAAAATCCTCGTATATGCATTTCACTATTCAGATGCATTAGGAAACCCTCTTTCCCTGTGAGAAGGTGACAGACTGGTCAAGCATGAAAAAATAAGAGGTGCTAGATGGTTCAGATGAAGAGAAGACAGCGGGTTAGTAGAGATTGATAGGTGAGAGATGGTATATGAGAACCTTTAATCATCAGAACTGAACTGTAGTTCTTAAATGTAATCAATAATGACATAAGGATTTCAAAAGGCATTATATCCTATTAGTGTTTGATTTATCCAGTGTGTTTTGTACACACAGGCTGAAATGTCCAGATCAGTCAGACTTTTATAAGATCAAATGTTACAGTAAATTAAACTAAGGTACGACATCTATAATCTTGCACATCTAAAATAAATGTCATGCTAGGATCAACCATTTGTGCGATCATTCTCAAATTCAGGTTGGCAGTTCTACAGTTTAGCACCGATAAACATTTTGAGTTCATAAGGACTTACCTGTGAGAGTGAACCGTGATGATGGCTCGAAAAGGAGACGAGAAGAAAGGAAGCAAGTTCAGGCCAAATTTGTCAGGTAAAGAGGCTCAGAGTGGAGGCTCAGCCAGCAGGTGGCACTACAGACACGCGCTGATTTGTAACCAGGAGTATTCTGAAGATACGGAAAGAGTTTTAACACTTCAAAAAAAAAAAATAAAATAAAAATAAAAAAGGATCATTGTTATATTTATCTTGAAAAACGGAAGTGTGCAAATTAAGCACAGCTCATTAAGTTCTTCAGAAATATCAATTCCATTTATAGTATTCCACAGCCCCGGGACATTGAGTCCTGAGATTAACATGAACAACAGTGTTGGATGTAATTAGTTACTAAGTAATTAGTTACTGTAATTTAACTACTTTTTCCTTTAAAAGGTAAAGTAAGGAATTACTCTTATTTTTTTCTGTAATTGGACTTAATACTGTGTGTAGACTGTAGAACATTTATATACAATACAATAGTGGATTTAACATTTTTTTTTTAAATTAAAATTCTAACCTAAAAAATTTATACTTTCTATGTACTCTACTCTCTTTAAATACTTTGGTGAGTCAATAATAATATTTGTAACACTTTAGTGTCCAATTCTTACTAATAAATAGTTGGTTATTAGCTTGAATAATACTGGGATAGAGGTTGTTTATTATTACTTAAAAAAACACATATTTATGTCTTATTCTGCAATACCTTATTTTATATCCTTTAGAATAAGGATTAATACTTTTTTAATTACCTACATCATTTATCCCCCTCCTCCCCCTCCTTCATCAACTCTAACAACTGATGACTTTGCCACATTTTTTATTTATAAAAACCATCAGTGCACAATTTTCCACACCACAATCTGTCAAGCACATCTTACCAGCAAACATACACTCGTTCACATCCTTCTCTTCACTCTCTGAGGCAGAAGTCTCCAAACTCATCCTTTCTAATCATCCTACTACTTGTCTGCTTGATCCTATTCCATCTCATCTTAAGCCATTTCTCTTGCAGTTATACCTGCACTTACTCACATCATTAATGCATCCCTTCACACTGGAGTTTTTTCCTCAGCATTTAAACAGGCTCGTATAACCCCACTTTTTAAGAAACCCACTCTTAAACCATCTCTTTTAGAGAACTACAGAACTACAGGTTTCCCTTCTTCCTTTCATTGCAAAAACACTTGAACAAGCTGTGTTCAACCAAGTCTCTGCCTTTCTCACACAGAACAACCTCCTTGACAGCAAACAGTCTGGCTTCAAAAGTGGACATTCAACCAAGACTGTCTTGCTCTGAGTTTTGAAGCCCTAAGACTGGCAAAAGCAGTACTTATCTTATCTTCTATACTTATCTTGCTGGATCTGTCCACGGCTTTTGACATGGTTAACCTGCAGATCCTCTTGTCAACCCTATTGGCGAAGAGCATTTCAGGAACCTCACTCTAGTGGTTTTACTCTTACCTCTCAGATAGATCCTTCAAGGTATCTTGGAGAGGTGAGGTGTCCAAGTCACAACATTTAACTACTGGGGTGCCTTAGGGCTCAGTTCTTGGACCACTTCTCTTCTCTGTCTACATGGTATCACTAGGTTCTGTCATTCAGAAACATGGCTTTTCATACCACTGCTATGCTGATGTCACTCAACTCTACCTCTCATTCCATCCTGATTATCCGACGGTAACTGCTTGCATATCAGCTTGTCTAGATGAAGGACCATCACCTTCAACTCAACTTTGCCAAGACAGAACTGCTTGTGGTTCCATCAAACCCATCGTTTCATCACAATTTCACCATCTGACTCTGTCAGACCACATTGCTAAAACTACCCTAAATTCATTACTTCACACTTATGTACCCTTTAGAAGCTTGCGTTTCTCCCAAAGAGGCACAAAATTACTTTCACAGACTTTTTCATTGAATGTTCCCTCCTGGTGGAATGACCTGCCCAACTCAGTCTGAGCAACTGAGTCCTTCTTCAAGAATCAGCTAAAAACACATCTCTTCCATCTTTATTTGACACTTTAACTCTAGCACTCTTTATTCTAGTTCTATATTATTTATTCTTATTCTAAAAAAACAAACAAAAAACAAACAAACAAACAAACACTAGCTTCTCTATTTTTTTTTTATCTATTTGTATTCTTTTTGTTTATTATACAATTAGTAAAAAGCAAAAAAGGCCTCTAACACTAGCTTGCTGTGTTCTTTTTCTATTCTATCTGTTTTCTTTTTATTTGTTATATAATAATAATAATAATAAAATTCTGTTTGTACTCCATTAGGCTAACTGAGACTTGTCATGGCACTTGCATATTGTTCTTTTGTTGATTTTGATTGCTTTCATTGTCCTCATTTGTAAGTCGATTTGGATAAAAGCATCTGCTAAATGACTTAATGCAAATGTAAATCCTTAAAGGGATAGTTCACCCAAAAATGAAAATTCTGTCATCATTTACTCACCCTTATGTTGTTCAAAACCTATATGATCCAGGAACATGTTACTGATTCCCAAATAAATTAGCGTACTCTTTGTAGTCTTTTCTTTTCAGTGGATCAGAAACTCACGGTGCGAATATTGTATTCTAACTCTTGAACAAATCACTTGCTTTATAGTGAATGAAAAACACAACGCAAACAAATCCTCTATTTAGGCAGCTCTTTTTAGTTTATCAAAACACATAGTGCGATCTGTGACTCTCAAACAAATCATTCTTTTGAGCCATTTATTTTAAGCAAATCAAAAACACACAGCACAAACATTAGTTTGTCTCTTGGCCGAATCCCTCTTTTGAGACGGTTCTTTTTAGTGGACCAAAAACACAATGCAGCCTGACTCCGGATCGAATGACTCTTGAGACAGTTCTTTGTAGTGAATCAAACAACACATCCAGTAGTTCGACTCCTGGACATTCTTTTTAGTGAATTAAAAATACATTTGACGTTCGAAAAAATCACACTTTTGAGCTGGTTCTTTATATTCAGTCAAAACATACAGCAAAAAGTTTGATTTTCACAACTATTTCACTATATAAGCCCTAAAAATAATCATTATTGGAAATTTTAAGGAACTGGGATTTTAAAGAGGAATGGAAACCTAAACTGTTAATTTCTTTTTGATTTCTTTTGTATCCCCGTTACACAAAACCAAGCAAATATATCAAAGTGTCAAGAAAGCTTAGTTTACTTAAGAAAATTATTTAATGAAAAATCTATTTACTTCACTTCAAAATAATTCACCTCATAAATCATACCACTCCCTGCTGTGAATTTCAACCAGATGTTACTTTTTAATCTAGATGTTACATTTTTCAGAAATCATATTCCATATCCCTGTATATCGCCTGCAGTGGGCAACACATCAAAGGCTTCTTGATCTTCTCCTCTGTCCTCTGCTGCCAGATAGACGCCGAAAAGATGTAAGAACTCTGATAGACCAAAAACAGCCGGTGATCCCAAAGACACAAGGCATGAAAGATCCTCAAACCAGGTTATGCACTGAGAGCTTTTTTAACACAGCCAGGTCAAAGCTGTCACATAATTTGGGGTCAAATCTGAGACTACTAGTGAGAATACTTCAAACTTTCATCTCTCTAACTAAAACACCAGTTTATGATACAAATGTTATGATCAGTGTAACAATTCAGTGAAAAGTGATTTAGTATAAGGAATGTCTTATGCTTTACTGTGCTTCAGTGGAAGCTAGTACATCTTATAGTCAGTACAAAGAAGTTCACATATGTACTTATTCTAAACTGTACTACAGTGTAGTCTAAGCAAAAAGAGGAATAAAAAAACAGCCAAGTAATGCTGACACTAGTTAAAAACAACAACAACAACAAAACACCTCATTACGTTGTAAAATGTAATTAAGACTTGCAAGTGTTAACATAATATATTTTTTCCCTTATCTGAAAACTTGCCCACAACCTACCTAACCCTACAGCAACATTAAAATAGCAAATGTTTGTCAGGAATGTCCTTTTAAAGTCTCTCAAATAAACATGAAAGTGTGACTTTTTAAGAGGTGCTCCAACTGTTCTTCTGTTCTCTGCTGGGCGTCTCTCACATACGGCACAGCTTCTCTTCTGAGCACGGCAGTTGAAATGTTATATAGAACTTTTTACATTCTCACATAGCAATGTGGAAACAGGCTATATTTATTATTCTGTTTTATGCTGCCATTTTACACCCATTTGTTTATAAGATTTTTGTTAACAATAACCTTACCTTACCTTGGTGCTCGCCCATACAAAACTCCCCATCACCACAATGATGAGGGTGTTGCCAAGTGATAACTAAGAATTTCTGAATGTTTTATTATTTATTTTAGCATGTTGCAATGTGGTTACTTGCTGATCCAAAAAAGTCTAAAGAGCCCAACCCCAAGTTTCTATGATATTCTGGTCTCTATGTGCAGGTGACGTAAATTCTTCGGTGTAAGTCTATGGGAGTTTTCACAGAGAGATTACTGTAGTCACACTAATCAGCAGAGCAGAGCATAGCTCTTCTGACCGTCACACACTGGTGGCTGCTAATCGCACAAGAAGAGCCTAGCGAGGGTATTCAGGTATCAGACAGCGATAGTTCGATAAAGACTGATAGAGGTGAAGTATCAAGTTGGTGACAGGCTGTTTGTAACGTAGAGCTGACAACTTCAACTGTCAATCAAAAAGACCATGTATTTTTTAGCCATGATATTGTGCTCAAGCTTATTCATCATCAGCATCAACGGTTTCATGAAGAACTGTTAACATCCATGGAATCTTTACATTTCACAAAAGGTTCTTAAACAGATTATGTCATGTTCACATTAAGAAAAAAAATTTTTTTAGAACTGTTCGCTGAAAGGTTCATAGGGGAACCAAAAAATGGTTCTTATATGTAATTGCTGTGAAAACTCTCTTTGGAAAACCTTTATTTTTAAGGGTGTAGTATGAATTCAATTAGGGAACATCAACATTCAATTAGGAGTTAATCTGGACATCAGGAGGATCATGAAACATAATTGAGGTCATGAAATAGACTTCATGAATCACATCTGGCTCCAAATTAATGTGCCAAAACATTTCAGCCAAACTAAACTCCAGCCTAGTCCAAGTTTAGAGTTTAATCACAATACCGAATTTAGAGAGTGACATATTTACTTACTGCTATTACTTCTTTTTGATTGCTGTCTTCAAGGTCCCACTGAACAGATCAAATACAATGTTTTACAATTGTACAGATGTTTTGTGGTGAATGTAGAAAGATTCCCATGCACATTTACCTGTCCAGCTATAATTTTAGTGACAAACATTGCATTTAGTATTGTGAACAACCGCATATTTCTGAAAACGTTCAGCTAATACGTGCACTACACATACGTTTAACATATACGTTGTACCCACTTGGTCCATTAGAGGGCAGTAGTGCTTCGTGCATCAAAACTGACGCGCCTTCATCGCTCAGAGCTTTTTTCTCCTTGGATATTTCCTTCATCGAGAAGTTAAATGTTCTCACAAACCATATTATAACCATATGGATGCAAAGATTACATTTAATGGTGACACCAAACACTTGATTTTGACATTGCAGCAGTGGCTTAAAATGTAGGCACACAGGACTAAAGTAGGCTACAACACTTCAAATGTTAGTTTAAAAATACCAGAGTCTAATAAATGTGCCTAGTAACCAGGAGGAGCTGATCAATATTCTGGTGTTGTAAGCAAGTCTGAGAAGCACAGAAAGGACCAAATTGCCCCACGCTGAGCGAAAATGTTGAGTGTTTCGTATCATTCAAACTTGAGCGTCGCTCCTCTTATCTTGATTGGTTTGTCAGATCATCATTTGATGGAGGATAAACACACACTCGTAGACTTTGGAAATCATTGAGGTTTTTAATTTCCAAATCACCTCTCGTCTTATATGGAGAGATGCCCAGAGTGTCCTTATTTACCGGCTTTTCATTGGCAAATTACCAGACTTTTCAGTCAAACACAGTTCTTTAGCAGCTGTATCTGAATCGGTCAGACGTATACTGAGAACTGCAAAATGGTGGATGTCAAAACCAAAAGAGGACTTCAACATGAAAAATTGCAGGGCGATGTATAATTGAACACATGCATGGCACATCAGAGCAGGTCAAAGATTTTCTAAATCGCTCCTACGCCAAGGTGGTTACGGAGGATTACAGTCAGCGGCTGATACTGAAAGTGAAGGGACCTTGTGTAGTTCTCGAGAGCTTTACGGTTTGAGCGACGTCGCATTACATTATTTATTTACATCCTCATTCTATAATAAAACAAACCCTGACTGAATGTGCTAAGGCCATTTGAAATTCCTCCTTTTTTTCCTCTTCTGTGAATTATCATAAGAAGATTACGAAAGTTCCATGATGACAGAGCAGAAGTCTATCAAATGCCTTTGATCTGTGGCTCTAGTCCCAGGTACTGCACAAAGCTTTTGACAGGGATTTGCTGTGGGCTGACTCTTTTTCAAATGATAATTACTGTTTTTTTGCTGTGCTCGCACTGAGCACACACACCGAATTTAACAAGCTAAAGAAGCTTGAAAATCCTCCCAAATAACCAAAGTGCATCTATGGATACCCTTTATTATTTGTGTTCTTCATTCAGGCCTGTGATTGGTACTTTGGTTGGATAAGACATTTAGATAACATAAAACAGACTTTTTTCCTGTTGAATCTGTTATTTGTATCTTTATTTCACTGTGTCCCAACCCCAACCAACAGAATTTTGTCCCCATTAATCTGTCATTATTTACTCTCGTTCAAACCTGTGGTCTACATTTTCTACCCCGGAACACAAAAATAGATGTTTTGTTGATGAATCTTTGTTTCTGGATGAATCATTTAAGCAAACTAATCATTTTTGTTTATCTTGTGTATAGCCATTATATTTCCTTCACAACAAAGTGAGAATGAGTCATTTTGGTTGTGAATGACTCAGTTTTGAACAAATCAGTTGAGTGAATGATTCAATGCTTTGCTCACAAGTTAACACACAACAAGACACTCTGTTTCAGCACCTACTGATGTAACCGTGTTACCTGCAGAAAAGATCACTGGAAAAATGAATAAATGAATACAAGTAAACAAATCAACAGATTCACTTGGAAGAAATAATACAATTACTTTTTTCTTGTGAAGCTCCAAAAAGCACCATATAACCAGTCCATATGCTGTCCTTGACATCAAATCATAACTGGTTCATGCCAAAATTCTCCTTTTGTGAAAAATAATATAAAGAGAAATAATGACAGAATTATCAACTGTTCCGTTAAGGCATAAAAAGAAATGTTTTTGGAATGTAAAATTATGTACACTATTTGTTTTGCTCAAAGAATTCTCCAGTAATGAAGGCCACCGGTCACACTAAAATCAAGAAAGAGCAGCCTGATTTTAGTGATCTGTGCAATCAAACACAAACCTACCTTTCACCTGTATGAAAAAAAATGATGAGACACGAAAAATGCATATGTCTGTATTTTTTGTACATGCCATGGATGACTAAGCAGAGAAATGGCAGCATTTCCAAATTAAAATCTAAGCACTAAAATTGCTTAATTGTGCGGTTATTTCACCGCCTTTATTAACATAAGCAATTCCTGGGACATAGCACTACTATAGCAGAAAATTGGCATTCTGGCCAGAGGGAATTAAAAAGCTCAGCTTGTAAACGGTAGACTGAGATTTCTAAGCTAGCGGAACTGACATTTTCAGTTTCTCACCAATTATGATCCCAGCCCTGTTCCTCTCTCGCCTCTTGAACACACTTTTAAACATTACAGATTACCATGCACATAGGGAGCGAATGCTTTACCATGTGATACTGATATAAGTCTATGGACTGGCCTGATAACTTCCAAACACTCGGCAAATGATTATTGTTAATGTCTGTGTGAACATGTATCACTAAATATAATATAGAGGCAATCTTGCACTATGATAGCATCCCTAGTGAAAAATAATTATACTAAATGTATTTGAAATTCATTTATTTCATGCTAAGTACACTACAAATAAATTTACATTATGCTGAATTGGAACAACTCATTTTGTGCTTAATGCTATTTAATTGTGCGGAAGAAGTGCTGAGGTCCTTTTGATTGTGCTAAAGTGGAGCTATGCGAGTATACTTTACACTTCAAATATCCTGCATTTAGGATGATATTACTCAAAAATTATACAATTTTCATCAATAGTGGCATTAAAACTAATTTCACGCTTAACATTAAGTAATTTACATTGTGCACAAGTAGCAATTAAAGTACTGCTATACTATTTCTTAATATTAAGCCTAAAATGTGTGTGTGTATATATGCAATATTACAGCAATTCACCCCATTTATTAAGGCTTGAAATCACCTGAAATCAGTTCATGCCACATATCATAGCATGAAAAATCAAGCGATGGAAGCACTGAAACCTTCACACTTTTGATTCCAGCACCAAAAATATGCAAATCTCAGAAAACTTTGCTTGTTCTGTTGTAACATTCACCCCATTTTTCTTGCTCATCTCCCTTCAGTCAAGCTCACCCATCCACAGCGAACGAGTAAATAAAATGTTTTTGAACGAGATCCATACACCATGTAATCTCGCTAAATAACTGCAAGACACCCGCTGCTTTTTGTTGGGAATGAAAATGATTTGCGTGCTCTCAGACTAAATGCATCACGCAGATGCGGAAATGAAGATGGGACGGGCACGTCTGGAGCCTGTTGAAATATCTGAATCGATTTTAAAATGCAGTGAGTTTGAAGACAGAAGCCATTTGCACCTGAAGAGCAAAGAGGGGCGGTAGATATATATTTAAAGATTGAAAATGACTTGTTTTTTAATGCTTTAGTGTGGAATTGCCTGGGTATGAGGAAAAATGACAGTTTGAATCACATTGTCAAGGGAAACTGAGTGATTCTGGCTATTATAAACACAAAAATAATCACTAAACATACTCTATTTGCAGTATAGTGCAGCCATATGTACCTTATTGTTTAAATCAAAGCACTGTTCGTTAGAAAACAGTGCTAGATTAAGTATGATTGCTCTCTTACCTTACAGTGTCTGAAAGAACCTGTTTTGTAAAGCAGCAGCATATGAAAATCATTATTTGCATAATAGAGAAATACAAGAGTGCAGTTAAATAAAAAGCCAAAGAAGTTGAAGTTGAAAGAATACAAGACTCGTACTTATGCAGCAGAGCAGACCAACCAGCTGTGTGATGTTAATCTGGGCAAAGATCCATGACGCATTAAATCAAACAATGGATTTTTGAGGAGTATTAAAAAATATGGACACACTGCAGCTTTTTGGCTTTAACAATGAAGGGAATTAGTGATTGACAAATTGCAGTGGCCTGTTGGGTCAGAGTTATGTTTGTAATTCCCCATGCTCCATTACATTTAGCAAACGCTTTTTTCCAAAGCGACTTACCAGTATGTGTGTTCCCTGGGAATCAAACCCAAGACCTTTTGCGCTGCTAACGCAATGCTCTACCACTGAGCCACAGGAACACCATTATAAACATGCCTAGAATAGTTTTATTAATTGCAAGGTTATTGCACATGACTGACTTAATTTGATCAGTTTTTCCCCTCTTGTGAATAATGCTACTGCGTCTACACACTTACGCCCTTCACACATCACCTGCCATCTGTGCATTGTGTGCTAACCCTCATTTGGGGTGACAGGCAACCATAATAAAAGCCAGGACAGGTCAGAAGGCTGGTGCTGTATGTATTGGGGACTTTTCATAAATAAGGTACAGCATACAAAACAGGGCCTGAAAATGGTTTGCAAAAGAATATTGTTAACCTTTGGAGGTCAAATTATGTATTATATGTGCTTTTTTTTTTAAATCATGTCACCAAAATTTGTAACATTACAAAATACAGCTTAAATCCACTTAATTTTTCTTTATAATGTTAGCAATGTTTTATAACCTGTTAGATTAGTTCACATAACTATCAGATGTTCAATAAAGTGATTTTCAAAGTAAATTTATAAGGTAAAAAAAAAAACAGTATTTTATTATAAACAAAACTATACTTCAGTTTTTTTTCCTTCAAAAAAATAGAAGGCTTAAAACTACATGCCACTGCTGGTTTCTCATGGTTTAAAAAGCACACAGCACAGAGAAAACATATTTATAGCAACAAAAGCTAATTATCTGTATAAACATGTCACAGTGTCTAGTCTGTGTATCCCTGGGTGTCCACTAGTGGTCTCACTTCCCCATATAGTCACTCCACTGCAGGTACTACATTTCCCACAAGCCTTTGTCTGATTCATCACTGTTAATTGCACACCTGTTAATTGCACTCAGCTGTTCCCACTTTCATCGTTTTCACCTGTCCATATGTACCCTGTTTGTGCTATCATGGAGTCCTTGGTTTATGTCACCCTGCTTTTCGTGTTCCCTAGTGTTTGTCATGTTTCTTGTTTTGGACTGCTTTTGTGGATATTGACCTCTTGCCTGTCTGGATTACGATTATTGGATTTTACTAATAAAACACTGCAAATTGGATCTCTCGGTTTGTGTGTACGTTCATGACAAAACACTCTCATGAATGTATCTGCTCATTTTGGCACTTATTTGAGCTGACAAGTAATGCAATAAAATAAAGGATAGTTTTTCCAAAAATAAAAATCCTGTCATTTACTTATAAATCTGTATAACTTTCATTTTTTGGAGGAACATAAAATGAAATATTATGAAGAATGTTCTGTTTTGACCATACAATGAAAGTCAATAAAATCTAAAGAAGCATTTGATCCGACTGACATTCGTTGTATGAGGGGAAAAAAGAAAGATAGGTTTGAATTCCATGAAGGTGAGTACATTTTGGGTTTTAGTTTGTGTCTCCCATCTTACTCATGCCATCTGATCAGGTGATACAGAGCAGGAGCTGTCCATGGTGCTGAACATCGAGAGTCCAATCCTGTGAGGGAGAAGATGAGATAAAATACAGATGTTTCAGAAACCTGCTCATACAGCAGGAAGACTTTTGCATTTAATAATGATGGTCTTTCAAAATACTCTTGGGAGGTTCGTTCTTATAAGTTCAGAAATCACAATTATAACATCATGTGCATTCAACAGAATTTAGGCAAAATTAAATGGATGTGACCTCATATAGTTGCTTCACTTCCTGGGATAAAATGATGCTTTATTTACACTCTTAAAAATAAAGGTATATTATTGATGTTTAGTAGTCAAAGTATTTTATTCCCATGGTGACACAAAGCAGTACTAGGCTCATGCTACAACTAAATACGGGAGCGTTTTCTGTAAACTTTATTGCTATTTTACATCTATTTTTACAAGCTATTTTACTAAATGGCTTTTCACATTTGAAATGGTTAACCTTGGGTCATTCTAAACCAGGGGCAAATGGATACCTGATCTGCTTTAATTTACATGGGGTTAAAAATTTATTCTGGGTACTAATTTCACACTGTATATTTCTAAACCACAGGTTTAGCCCATTTACACCAAGAACGATAATTATAAAGATATCGATATTAGCATCCACACCAGTGAACAATATCGCATCTGACGCTTTAAATTGTCGATCTCGTTATAGCAGAATGGATTCTAATTGGCTGTAAATATTTGTATCATTCATCAGCTGGAAAAAAAATAATTCTGAAAGTGATTCCAGCGATATCGTTTCTCCATGCCTTTATTGAATGGTTACAGTTTCGTATTATTGCTGCCTATACAGATTTTTCCTGAATGGAGTTTTCAAACTATAAAAGGTAAGAATAAAACTGGACATGATTGGATGTTTGATGTTTGTTGGGGTGTCATAACCTCGGGGAAAAGCTATGCTAATCTGCTTCTAAAGTAAATTTACTCAGGATTAAAAGATTTAGAATGACCATAACCCAAGGTTAGGCTCAGTGTAAAAACGTGTGGTCAGTACTTAATTAATTTGTACAGTCGATATTCATATGTACCCTTCACTCATGACCAAAACAAACTAGCTTTCGTCTTGAACACGCTCCGCCAAACCACAAAGTTGTGGCTTCGTGCAAATCCTCCTGATTGTGCTTTTTGTTTAAAAAACTTTTATTTCACAGTGCAACAGTCAGCAAAAACAGAGTGACCTATTATTTCCCTGACAGGTTTTCTCTTCTTGACCCCTTAAAGTCTTATTTAGCTTGCTGGGACCCACATTGGCCGCTGTTGGAACGTTTCAGGCTGTTATCCCACCTCTTAATGCTTTAGTGCTTTCCTTGGCTATAAAGCCTGTAATTATGCTTCCTCCTGGATTTCCATACACAAACAGCCTGCCTATGATGGATTTGCATTCATTCATCCCAGCTTCACTAGTCAGAATGATTGTTTTATGGTCATGTAAGGATCCCAACCCCCGTTTTCCCCAGATTAATCACTTTATTCTTTAACGAGAATGCAGACACACACAGGAATACTTGATCATGGTGCAATTAGAACAACCGACCATGCAATGCTTCTCAGATTGAATCCCCGTTCATATTAAATTTACTTTCATGACTATTTCTGAGTGAAACAGGATATCAGACTTGATGTTACCAATGAGGATTCAATCAAAATATGAAAACTGAGTAATCGATAAAACACATTAACTAAAAATGTTATTCAGGTGGCCAAAATAGAAAACAAATCATGTGGTTGATGCATAGGCCAAAATGATGTTACAATTTGTACTGTTAAAAAAAAAAAAATATATACATTTTAGTGTTGTTATTATGGATTATGGACTGGCATTTAGGACAGAAGTGATGATTTAGTGGTAAAACCCCTTATTGATGGATTTGGTTCTTACAAAACATGCAGATTTTCACTTAATAAGATATTAACTAATGGAATTGAGTGGTGTGGGTTATTTGTGGATTACTGCAGAGGATCCGATGAGGAACAAGTGATGTAAAGCTAAATTTCTCCAAATCGGTTGCAATGAAGAAAACAAACTCATCTATATCTTGGATGGCCTGAGGGTGAGTCATTTTCAGCATTTTGATCAGGTTGCAATTAGAACAACAAACTATGCAATGCTTCTCAGATTGAAACCCCTTTCATTCAGGATTTCAGAATTTTATCCATCAGGACTTATTTAGAAAGTGATAACTGGGTATTTGATGAAACACACTAACTAAAGACTTACAGAAGCCCAAAACAGAAAAACATTCATGTGATTGTTGCATAGGCTAAAAATGTTGTTACATTTTTTATAGTTCAACAACAACAACAAAAAAACTATACATTTTTTAATGAGGGAGGCCAACACACCTCAATAACAGTGGAATTTGATTGGCTACTTTCATAATCAGACAGTGGTAAATATAAAATTAATTATGCATGAATCTTATGCATAAATTACAGACAGGAAGTACAGTTTGGGAGAGGAAAATGTTAGTCACGGAAGCTAGCAAAGGATAGTGTCAGAAAATCTTCAAAGTGTGCAGAAGATGGGAAAATAAATGTTTATTCTCGGGTCAGTGGGAATGTTAATTAGAATATGTTTTTTCCTTCACTTTGAATATGCGTGCATGTTCGGATATGGGAAGGGGGGACGAGTGAAATTGCTATCGTGTTTTGTCGTCTCCGAAGCATTGTAAATGACAGCTTGTCAGCCGAGAGGACGTTTTCAATGACAAGTGGCCCGCACCAAGATATAGCAGCCTTTAACAATACAACCTTGCGAGAAACCCCTAATATTCATTATTATTTCTCAAAGTGATACATCTGAGAGGACCGATGATGTTGGGCTTGATGAAACTCATCTTCATACATGCTAACAAAACTCCATTCAGTGCTGGTTTATCTTCCACCCACTTGCAGAGAAAGCTTTCATCGTAACCAAAGATTACACATACTTTCCATTAAGCTGAACCACATGTTCTGAAGCAAAATAAATTATATTCTGAAAAGATCCTCTAACAAGCTGGAGAAATAAACCTTTCAGATGAAGCAGACAACATCCAAGCAACACAATAAATGATGATGGGCAATACTGTAAATATAGTAGGCGTTTATTCCACTTTTGGCCCCTTTGATCTTCAGAAAATAAACCTCTCGTAAATATTTTTACACTCTCAGTCGTTTAATTTTAAAATAGCTGAGTACCTTGTCTTGCTTAGGCTAATTTCATAGCATTAAGATATAAAGTAATATTTATATATTGATTTCAGAAGATGGATGGACGTTTGGTTACTTGTCACCTTACTTGGCACCCGGTGTGGTCTTTTGCTGCTGTAACCCATCTGCTTCAGGGTTCAACGTGTTGTGTGTTCAGAGATGGTATACTGCATACCTTGGTTGTAACAAGTGGTTAGTTGAGTTACTGTTGCCTTTCTATCATCTCTAACCAGTCTGCCATTTTCCTCTGACCGCTGACATCAACAAGGCATTTTCATCCACACAACTGGATATTTTCTCTTTTTCGGACCATTTTCTGTAAACCCTAGAGATGGTTGTGCGTGAAAATCCCAGTAGATCAGCAGTTTTTGAAATACTCAGACCAGCCTGTCTGGCACCAACAACCATTCCACGTTCAAAGTCACTTAAATCCCCTTTTTTCCCCATTCTGGTGCTCGGTTTGAACTTCAGCAAGTCGTTTTCACCACATCTAAATGCATTGAGTTGCTGCAATGTGATTGGCTGATTAGCAATCTGTGTTACCAAGCAATTGAACAGGTGTACCTAATAAAGTGGCCGGTGAGTGTGTGTGTGTGTGTGTGTGTGTGTGTGTGTGTATATATATATATATATATATATATATATATGGGGAATTTACATATTTAGATTTTTACAAAATTGAAATTCTGGGTCTAGGATAAAGGTAAAATTTATATTTTAACAAAAGCATGGTAAAAAGATAAATGGAAAAAATTATATATATTTTTTAAGTTTTAAAAGCCTAATTCAACATGTAAGTGATCAACACTGATCTGAACTTAATCTGGTTTAGAACGTTCTATTATGCATCTAGCAATTATATACATGAGGCCAAGAAAATAAATCCAAGTCCGTAATGCCAGCACAAAGCCTAAATCCTAAAGCAATCCCTCTCAAATGAAAGCTTTTATTGTACTAGATGGGCTAAATGCAGAATTGGGCCCTTTAATGAAGAGTCCTTGTTAAGATTCACAGCGAATAACCTGTAAACACCTTGATTCTAGACACAAGAAAAGAAACAGACTGCCTGATAAGGGCACTTATTGGTGTTTCATGAGGCAGAGGGAGAACGGTTTAATAACCACATCTTACTGGGGCTACGGCTCTTAAATATTAGTGACTGCAGGAGACTGCTGTGTGTTTGCAGAGCTCACTGGACTGAGACAGCCATCAGCAGACAGTAGGCGCTCCAAAATCACTCACTAGGTAGGAAACCATGTCTCTGGGAGCGAATGAATGCATTTCCATAAAACCTCTCTCTTGCCTTGTCTGCTTCTATATTGATTTAGACTCTATAGATGGATCTGAGAAGCCTAATTCTTACAGGAGTGGTAGAACTAAAATATACCCTTGTATTGGTCCAAACCCACATGACGTTTTTTATATACTGGAAAAGAAAGTGCATGCATGTATTTTCCAGTTCATGATTCACAATGACCACATGTCAAGCTCCAAAAGGACTTAAACACAATAAAAGTAATTCATATCACACGTTTTCAAATTTTACCCACAGACTCTCAGATACAATGTGATGATCTTGGAAGGATTAATTTAAATCAAGAGAGAAAAATGGTGTGAAAAAAAACAATAATAATTGGTTAATAATTAAATAACTTCCACTTATATTGCACATTATACCAAATTAAATAATAAAATCAAATAATGTGATAAACTATATCTACATACATCTTTACAATTTATTTTAAAATAATACACTGTATATATATTTTTTATTGCACTACATTATTTATATTTCATATCTATGTATTATTTATATCAAAGACATGTAATGTAATAATAATGTAATCAATACATAATAATGTAATATAATTATGTAATAACAATATAAATAAATGTATTGTTTTTATATATATATATATACAAAACAATAATATTCATAATTACAAATAATTAGAATTATTCCCCTCAATAATTCAAATTTATGTATCTTGCTTTTCACTATAAATCCTTGTTTTCTATTTTTTGTTCCCCTCAAAATTTATGGTCCCTGTTTTATGGCCCTAGACCCCCGTTTAAAAACTCTGGTCCATTCCGAAAAGTAAATACTCCCCTCTGTTGCTGCTCTCACATCTAATTTTCTTTGAACTAAGGCATATTTTGGGTTGTAAAACACATTTCCTCCTTTTTTAATGTTTCAACGGCATGTTCCAGGGCAAGCCAGAACATTCCGTCAGTGGGGATAAAGGATGCTGCAGCTGCATGCTGGGTATTTTAAATACAGATTTTACCCACATGTACACGCGAACAGCCACATACACAACACCAAAGGTTTTGGGGCGAGATGTGGATTTAGAACCCACCATCTGTTCTTTTGTGTACTCTTTGTGAATACATTAAAACCAGCATTAAAGGCTTATTAGACTTCATTATCTTTAAGTGCCACCCATTGTGAAAACAGATGCGAATGTTTAAATAATGAGGAAACATTTTTTAAAATTTGAATTTTCTGTGAATACAAAAGAGTTTGATGAAGACTGCGGCTGGTAGCTCTTAGTTGAGTGCCGTTCCTCTGTACCTATCCAAACATCCTGCACGAAGTCGTTAAAGAGAAAATCCAAAAGCAAATTATCTAAGAGGATCCAGTCGCAGCCAAGGTACTAAATTAGAATCAAGAGGATGGAGATGAAAGCTTACTATCTGCTCTTTCTTAAGGATTCGGCTGGTGTTTTCATGTAAATTCTAACATGCGTTCTTTAAGAAAACAATGAATAGATTTTTTGCTGGCGTTTGGACATTAATTCCACTTACACATCACCTACACTAATGAGAAGAGATTCTTCAAGGAAAAGCTGAAGTACTTCCACGTGGCAAATAAACTTTAGCTTTTTTCAATTTACTTCAATTTTAATCTATCTACCGTCCGCCCATCCATCGATCCATCCTTTAAAGTTTTGTCTCAATAAACTTTGCTTTTCTCTAAAAAAAATGTTATGTGCAGTTCTTTGAATTTCAATTAATTTGAATTTTACTTCCCGTAATTCAAATCTTAATTGCAATTTCAGTTTTACAAATGCAGGTGCCACTCACAGTTTCTTCAAAACATGAGAAAGTCTAGTTTGTGTTGTTTAGCCCCATTTAAATGGTCCGAACACCAAATAAAAGAAGAAAAAGAATGCACATGCTTTTCAATCCTGTTTTCAATTATCAGGGTGTGTTCTTATAAAACAAGTTAACAAGCATATCTGTCAATTATTCCATTCTAATACACCGTGAGCGGTGCCCTTTACACCAGAGCCGCTGACCTTTTCTTTTATGTCCCACAATTCATCTCTCCACACTGTCCTGGAGCTTTTAGCCTGCATCACAACACTCTCCCTGAAATCCTGCAATCAATTGAAAGAAAGCGCAAACCAATTAAACAATTCCACATAGCACTCAAGGCTGACAGGGTGCTGCTTTCTGTTTGGAAAATGCCATTTCAGAAGATAAACCCATGAATACATAATTTTACAAATGAATCAGAAGAGTGCTGCTTCCATTTTGTGAATTCGCTGTGGATGTATAAGGCTGGTTTGTGCTGTGGTTACTGTTCAGGCATCCGGGTTATCAAGCAGAGTCGTGGAAAACACAAAGACAAGGTCAAATCAAATTAAAGGGATACTGCTCCCCAAAATAAAAATTTTGTCATTAATCACTTACCCCCATGTTGTACCAAACCCGTAAAAGCTTTGTTCATCTTTGGAACACAGTTTAAGATATTTTGAATGAAAATCAGGAGGCTTGTGACTGTCCCATAGACTGTCAAGTAAATAACACTGTCAAGGACCAGAAAAGTATGAAAAACATCAACAGAATAGTCCATCTGCCATCAGTGGTTCAACCGTAACATTATGAAGCTACAAGAATACTTTCTGTACGAGAAGAAAACCAAAATAACAACTTTATTCAACAATTCGTCCTCTCTGTCTCTCCCCACATCACAATAGCGCCATTTTGAAGAATCTGAGCAGTATGCAGGCGGTGTACGCTCTTCTGTGTCAGCCGCACCACACGGATGCGCTGTTTTCTTTCAAATCAATGCATAAATACACAAAGAAAACATATCCTTGTGGCGCAGCTGACACAGAAGAGTATACGCATTTATTCATTTAAATTTATCTGACGCTTTTATCCAAATAAAATATAGTTCGATAAAATATAGATAATCGGTGTGTACAAAATGTACCATCACAATATGTGTTTGGTGCTGTTACTGGGACATGGTTATGTCTTTGCTATGGTCTAGACTCTAGAGCAGTGGTTCCCAACCTTTTTCAACTCGCGACCCACACAACCAAACACATATGTTTGCAAGGCCCACTGCAAAAAAATGAACTGACCCCGCTATTGTTGCAGGGAACTACACTGCGACCAAAATGGTCGCATATGCAACCTTTTGAAGTGCCATTGCGACCATAATTTTTATGGGGTCGCAAATGTATCACTGATTATTTTTGTACCTACTTATGCTATGATTTAATATGATTATTTATTAAAACAGAAATGTGTATTTTAAGAATACGTTTTATAACGTGCTCCGAGCATTCAATACGTCAAGTTGGCTTGCCAATTTTAACATTCAAATGAGTTTAAAGCATTCAAACACAAGATGCGGGAAGGCTGAACTGAGTAGCTGGTTACTCGCGCGCTGTGTTCGGTGTGCATGAGAGAGTACGGCGTCTCACGAACAGCAACACTGAACCGAGCTCTCCTTCAGGACGTTCGCGTCCTCCTGCTCCTGAACGAACAAATACAAATCGCAGTTTAAACAAACAGAAAAAAATAGCGAAAAGCGAAAGAGCTCAATTCAGCACCGCGGTGTTCTGGTGTTCAGGGCGCACGCTGAGACGCGTCTCAAAGTCTTCTTGCTTTTGTACCGACAACAGATACATACAAAATATGTCAAAATACCCGTCTTGGAAAGTGTGTTCGAAAAAGTCTGTGGTTATGTCTTAAGTGAAAGTAAAGAGCTGAGAAAGAAATCGGATGTGTATCTTTAGTGCTGTCAATCGATTAAAAACTTTAACTAGATTAATCACACATTTTTTCTGTGATTAATCGCAATTAATCGCAATAAAAAAGAAATGTTTTTGTTCGTTTTTAATATATTTTTTAATGTAATAATTTCACAGTTAATCAAATTAATTTAGAAACAACATAAAGACAGTATATTTTAAATACTTGTTTAAATGGTATATATTATATTTTTTACATTTATTATTAGGCTTCAAAAATATAACAGTTTTTAATTTAAGTAAACTTAAAACAATGCTAACATAATAAATGTCATGTTTACTCCTGCCCTTCCTGTCTTAACAGTTAGGAAATATACAGAAATTTAATAAAGTTATCAAAGTTATATGCAGTCTGCACTGCATAAACTATAAATTAAATAGTTAATCCTTATTAAAGCTACAAAAGTTATTTAGTCAAGAGCAGCGAGTCATTTTCTCTGTTCCCTTTGTTCTTTAACTTTACTGACAGGAAGCTTTATTGGCTGCTGTCCCTTTAAGAGCAGACAGACACGCGGATCTCACCGTTTATATACTGTCTATGGATCTCGCCTCATTCTCTCACAACTCTTTTTGTTCATTTTAGACTTTATATAAATCATTTAAGATTGCTCTTATGAGGATAATCGACAAAACTGGCACTTTGGGATGTTTATTGTTAGTTCAAGCGCTTAAGAGAACTGGATTCTGGCGCCCTGTCTATGCATTGTGTGTGTGTGTAGCCTACGCGTGTATGTGTCACATAAGGGCATTCACAGACAGCGCATTCTCTTTTGTCTTGGCAAGCTTGAAATGTTGAAAAGCATTTAAATGAATAAGAGCGTGATCATATAATGTAAAGCTAGCCAACGGATGGCAGAAAATACGGATGCTGCGTTAATTGCGTTAAATATTTTGACACGTTAAACCAGACAAAAATTAATCGCATGCGTTAACGCGTTAACGTTGACAGCACTAGTATCATTATAATGGATGCACTTTCTCTTAAAGTGACCACGCCTAATTTACTAAATCTGCTGTCAGTATCTTTAATCATTAAAGTGTCTTTAATTTAGTAAATTATTAGTTTAATGTATGAAAATGAAAGTAAATTACTTTGTAGTTTTAACAAGAATTTATCCACAGTCAAACCAAAAATCAGATATAATTTATTATATTGTTTTACTAGTGGGTGCAGGACACTAGTTCATTTATGTAAGTGAGTATAGCAAAATACTATGAACTGTGAAATATTATACCCAAAAATTCTTTATACTGTAGACTACCAGTGAAATTGATTAAAAAGTATATATATTAAATTAGGGACCTGACCATGTTTTGCTTAAGTGTTTCTTTCTTTAATTGCTAATGCAACCTTTTCACACCACAGACTGAACAAAATTAAGCTTTATTTGCTTGGTAATTGTTCAACAAAATATTGATAGTTGTGTAAATATTGTCATACTGACAGTCGTCTGAAGATTTGGTTGATTGTAATCCATTACATATCTTTCTATCAAAGTTATCTGACATTATCAAGAGGAATTTGTTCTGACACAGTTTAACTGAGTTCTTGGCATATTTTATTACCAATTTCTAAACTATAACAAATAAACTGTGATAATGTGAGAAATGTTGAAGGTGTCTGAATACATTTTGGTTTGACTGTGTATTTTATTTTACAGTGAAGACTACGCAGTGCTATTTTAAATGATCAAAAACAAACTTTAAAAACAAACATTGTGTAAATAGCACAAATAAATAAATAGAATGGACATAGAGTTCAAATTAAACAATTTCACTGGACAACCTGCACCAGGGCCCTTCTAACCCCATACGGCCCTGGGTTAAGGTACCAAGACAGAGCAATGCACTGTGTGTACTGTAAGAAATAAAACAAACAGGCATGTGGTTTAAAAGATGGCAAGTAAAATAAAAAGCACATCTGTATGCAATACAGTTTCATTATTGTTCATTATTATCCAGAGTGGCTTACTATAATAATTTGTGCGACCAAATCATGTTTTGCGCCAGTAACTGAAAAAGTTAGTAGCGCAAGTGCCACCAGTGGAAAAGGTTAGTGTAGTTCCCTGTGTTGGGTTAATAACTTAGTACTCAGAAGCTAGATTGTTAACTGTCTTTATTGAATGAACTGGCAATGAACAGAAAATAACTCGGCCTAGCACCACTTGGCACAACTGCTGTTGTTCTGTAGCATATGCAGCAAAAATATCTAATATAACTCTGCGGTTTATTCTTAAACCAATCAGCGAGCTCGAATAGTGGAAGCATAGTTACAGTTTAATATTTATATTTTTCTTATTTAATTCTATATATGAAATGATGTTATTATATTATGACTTGACATTTTTATGTATATGAACAATATTATTTCTTTTAACAGTAATTGCAATACCATCGCGGCCCACAGGTCGAAAACGACTGCTCTAGAGCGATTGCTAGTGCTTTGTTAAGTGGCTGCTAAAATTTCTAGGAGTTTGCTAGGGTGTTGCTACTAGTCAATCCAGCAAGTCCCCTCAAGTCTCTGACACTCTGGTCCCTTCTTAATTTTTCTTCTTTGACTCACAGTCATTCATATCTAGAGCACAAACAATGCAAGGCAAGTTAATACACCAAAGTTGTATCCTTTCGCAACCTTCTCTAAAGATTCATTAAAGAGATAATTCACTTTCCAACAAAATGGAACATTAATACAAAAGATGAAGATATAATTAAATCAAAGTATTAATTGTTCAAGATTTCACGCTGGGCATCCATTTAACTTTAAAATTCATTTGACTTTGATGTCTGTTTTCCCTCAATTTCCAAAGTTTCAGGGCAACATTAGTTGATTTTGAATCTAATCTGGCAATGATACACAATCAACTATGACAAATGCATGAGAGAAATATAGGAATTAGTAATTATGCACACACCCACGCAGGAGAGATAGGAACTGATGAGACCAATTTAAAAGAAGCAAACTGTAATTGCTGTTGTTGGTTTATGAGTCTCATATTTGGATGTGGTCTTCGTCTGCACCCTTGGTCCCGCTCGTTACCCATGATACCTATGAAGTCTAGGTTTCATTTGCTTGAGCGAGATAATTGAGCCCAAATTAGATGTGTCAAATGAAAAGATGTGTGAGCGCTTTCTCACAGTGGTGGTCTCTAAAAGCTTTGGCTCTGGATGAAAATCACAAACATTTCTCCAGAACAAATGTGACATCCTTAACAGTTACCCTGTGATGTTTTAACTAGGGAGCCATGGAGACTTCCAGCGGATGAGAAGTTTTGCACATTTGAAACAGATGGCGGCTACGGTTTTACACTCATTAGAGCCATCCGCACAAACTCGAGCAAAACACCGCGGTAAAACACGAAACTACTGCAGCGTTTCAAACGTACGTGGAAGTAAACCTTGAATATTTCCTCTCTGACACCTGTTGAGTCGACTCTGCACGTGCTTTAATTCTCCTAACGAGTGAACATTTTCTGGCAGGCTTTGAAATAGAAACTCCTACTCATCAATTAAAGTGTTTAGCATTAAATGAATTGTAGCGGTAGCTTGCAAAGAGCTAGCAGCTGCTGTCTTATCCTCCTGTAATACATCAATATGTCGGTTTAAGCCCTCTATGTACTTTTAAACGACATGTTGCATTCCTCATCGTGCTTATCTCGCACCATAGAAAAACGGATTGGTCTCTCTAACTGTAAACACTAAACACCTTTCCCGCTCTCGGCCCTGACAAGATTAGAGTTTCAAAAGATTTCGTCAGTTGAAGGCACTTCGCTGACCGATGCGAATCGCTCGAGCTGAAATTTCCAAGATTACATGTTGATTCGCTAATCGCCGGCCGACTTAATGCATTAAGGAAGAAGCTTTTAATTGGTCCCTTTGTGGAAGCGGCGGGTTTGATTATGATGTGGCAATCAAGAGGGAATGTTTTGGGAAAACTTTCCCGCCGCTGTTAAGTAATTGATAACCAAAGGCTCCCGCGGCACAAATCTGAGCGCAGCTGATCCAGCGAAATCCTAAGAAGAAATGCTTATTCATTACATGCTACACCGAAATGCAATCTTATCTCTGGCTAAAATGTGTCTGTGCTCTCTGGGTGTTTTTTCTTCTTTCCCCCAGAGCATCAGATTTTTATTATTTTTATTTTTTATTTTTAAGGTTTGCATTAGGGAGTGGTGTAGCTGTGTAATACTGTATGAACACCAGGGGGCAGTGTTAACTTCAGGAAAATCTGAGCTGACTCCAGTGGAGACGAACAGAACTGAGGTGGATCTTCTCCACCAATGTGGAAATATGCCAAGAACACAGAGATCTTCATTGCACCGCGGTGTATGTGTTATACAAACAGCCCTGGAGTCATCCCATGTGATTGCAATCACGACTACTTTCTTTTTCACCTGTCTTTCTAACTAAATCGGAGGTAGCGCTTCATATTTTCATTCAGCACAATACCAGCACCTCTCCAGTCAGCTCAGTCGACACTTAGATAAATATTACATGAGGAACGGTAATAGCTGACACAGCCATTGAAATTTAATAGGTTACTTATTATGGACAAGATCCTTGAACGATGTCCCTGTTCTGGTCCTTCAGCTAAACATATCCTTATTCATGATGTTCATGATTTTATAATACCACCTGTATAAAGTCCAAACTTGCCATAATTGGTTCTAAAAGCCTATAAATATGAACTTTTTTTCACTTCACGTCACACTTAGAGTGATTTTACCACTGGTAAGGGGTGTATAAATCACTGAAACACATGGCAAGCAGCTTACTGCATTAAGGCAACAGTAAAATAGAGTAAAATAGTATTAATATATTTATATGTGAATAATAACAATTGTTATTATAAAAATAAATATGACTGTGCTTAATATAATAATATAATGTGTATACAGCTACTACTACTAAATAATAATAAAAAATATTTTCTAATAATAAAAAGAATAACATTTATGTACAATAGTGATGATAATGAAAATAATATTCACAAAAAGGCTTATAATAAAAACAATATATTATTATCATTATTATTGTTAATAACAACAATAATGAAATAATTGATAAAAATGATTTTATTATTATTTTATTTAAATTTTATTAATATTTGTGTGCAATAATAATAATAATAATAATAAGTATTATTATTATTATATTATTTGCCAAAAATGACTGATTGTCTTTAATATAATATACAAAAATATTAATGCACAACAACAACCATAATAATAACATATTTATAATAATAATAATAAAATAATGATAGTTATTATTATTATTATTATTATTTTACTTACTTATTTATTTATTATTATTATTATTTATTATTATTATTATTATATTGTTTTTCAAGTAATTAATTAACCTATTGCATACAAGCAATGTAGCAAATTATAACATGATATAACATGAATTAATATTAATTGGACTGCACATTCAATATTAATTGTGCATTTTCAATTTGCTGGATACAGTTGGATTTCTGAAATTGTAGCTTAACGCAGTCAGACTATATTTGTGCCGAACTGATTTCTAAGACTATTATTTTGTATTATTTTACTCTGGTGTGTTTCAAAGAGAAATATGATGAGCTTTGAAAGCGACTACGATCGAGTGGGAGCGAAAGACTCAATGCTTTATAGCTTGAGATTTTGAATGAGCTCCTATAGTTGCTGTAATTATTGTGTTTCAGTAAAGCAGCTCTGCATTGAGTCCTCTAGAGCAGAACTTTCCACCGGATCAATAACTCAAGCAGTTCTGGTATATAAGAAACGTCAATAGATAAAAGTTCATGTAGGGCAAAAAAGCATCTCTGCCCCAAATCAGCCAGGCACCCCATTAAAGAGATCAGAGAGATGTGTGTCTATCCCTTTGTAGGACCTGTGTCACCTTGAAGAGCTGCTACCGATGCCAGGGTAATTACTTCGAGAACATGCGTGTAAAGGAGAAAGAGCTATTAATATGAAGCACGTTCCCCCCGCACTCCTCGCTAAACCTTCAAAGAGCAGTTCAGTCAACAGGGCTCTAGTCTCTGAACGTTTGGGATGTTTATTTATTTTATAAATAATTTTGCGGTGAATCATTGCAAAATAGCTACAGCTGTAATCACTAGATAAGTAGGAACCAACATGGCAGGTGTTTGGGCAGAGATAAGCGGGAACCATTGTGAGGAAAGACGATGCTTCCAGGAGGGAATGTTTTGGGGCTCGGATTCCTGTTTGATTTGTTACCTACAGCCCTCCTCGAGGGTAGGGAGAAGATAGGGCGAGCGTCTCCTTAATATATTTTCAGCAAGTGTGTTTATACATCCTCCAGACGTATTCAGAGAGAGTTACCTTTTTTTTTCAGCCCCACTGCCACGCTTGTCTTCTTGTGTCAAAGTGATGAACTGTAGGGGTCTGGAAAACTGTACACCACTGTCAAATATCTTTGTTTGTCATCGTCTAGTTAAACTCGCTGTCTAATCCACACGTTACAATTATTTTGCAAATGTTACAGCTAACATTGGCAAAATACACATCAAATATTAAGAAGGATATTATATTATATTATATTATATTATATTATATTATATTATATTATATTATATTATATTATATTATATTATATTATATTATATTAAAAGTTTGGAATATATATTTTTTTATGTTTTTCGATAAAAGTATCTTATGCTTACCAAGACTGTATTTCTTAGCCCAAAATATAGTAAAAATAGTAATATTGTAAAATATGATTATAGTTTTACATTTAAAAAAATATATATTTTTGCTAACAAGAATGGTTTTTTAATAAGAAAAGTTGAGTACATAAAACTATTTCACAATATTACAAATTTTTCAATTTTTTTAATTAAAGATACATTTACCATTGATGAGCATGAACAAACATTAAAAACACATATTTATTAACATTTTTGACAAATAGTGTATAAATATATCAAACATTTTTAATCAAATTAAATTAATTGTATTTATATTATAAAATTAATTATAATTTAAAAATAATATAAAGCATAATATATGAAAAATTAACTGAATCACAGAATACAGAATAACTGAAGCTTAATATTATTCAGATAAAAAAAAATGAAATCAATATTTCCTGAACTACACTATGTAACACGCATTATCGCCGTAAACAAATCAATTTGTCGATTTTAAACTTTAAAATCTCTAAAACTAAGTAAAATAAAACTTTTGCCTTTTATTTTGTGTTGACTTTTAAAAAAAGCCAGACAACATCTTGAAAACACGAATGCTGGACTGTGCACTGGAGCAGACAGAGCTGGCTGGATCTTTAATCTGCTGTAGAGCTGTGTGATGTTTCTCTTCATCGGCTTGTCTTTACTGGGAGTCACAGAGGGATTCCTGCAGCACTAACCCCAAAAAGTCAACTTTACTGAGAGTTACACCGCTGATGAAGGCTGCAGCAGCATCTACACAAGAAGCAATAAATACTTTATAGCTAATACACTCGTTCCTTCTTGTTCTACTTGGGATACAAGAAGCATAGATACTTTCCGATTGCCTTTATCTAAATACAAATAGTCTTACACCTTGAGGTGGCATCCCCATTCAGATTTTACAGCCAAGTGTTTTTTTAAACTCACACACACACACACACACACACACACACACACACACACACACACACACACACACACACACACACACACACACACACACACACACACACACACACACACACACACACAACACACACACACACACACACACATATATAATGAAGACATACATACACACTCACACGCACTATTATATTAAGTTACATTATTAATTAAAAAAGTCAAGTTTTATAATTACTGTAGGTAATGCTGAATGCTTTGGAAGACATACTTTACATTAAAATTCAGATTAAATATAAGTTTACATTCAAATATACAATTAATATAATATATAATTGAATTTACTTACATAATGTGATCTTTCACACAGCATTTAATCTCAATTCTGTTGTCCTATACTTACCTTTACAACTCATTTGTTTGTTTGCCCATTCATTCCTGGAAGACAAAAAGATTTATAGTATTATAAACATAATAAAACCATATATTTTTTCAGTTGCATCAACAACAATACAGAAATAATTAAGTTTTTAAAATAAAATGCATATATATATATATCTATATATATATATATATCTATATATATATATATATATATATATATATATATATATATATATATATATATATATATATAGTATGTTTATACAATATTGTAAATAAAAACAATTTATATATTAAAAAAAATATATTAAATATTAACACATTATTAAATATTTATATTTATCCTGATACTGCGATATGTTTTTTAAGAGATCTCTGTCTAATTCTGGTAGATTCTTTGTTCAAAATAAAAATGTCTGCCTGAAAAATATTAAACAAATTTCTGCATGAATTAAGTCTAAATTATATCTAAAAAAAAAAAAATACATCCATACTTGAAACATCACCAACACGTAAGAATACGATAACAGTGAGTGGTTTAGCCTTGGTTACCATAGAAACGCAAGTAAGGTTTTCAGAGGTATGATGAAAATAAGACCTGAGGTCCAGATTTATCAAGTGTCTCTATTAAACAAATGTTGCTGTTGCCATTAGCCAATAACACACCTACCTTCACCTACATTTTAAAATATAGAATTTTTTTTCCACTGGCTCCTTAAAGGAATATTTCACTCAAAAATCTCAGGTCACATTGTTGCAAACCCATACAATTTGTCGAACAAAAAAAGGATTTTTCTTTGCAACTACAAATAATAGAGCTTTCAAAGCTTTGAAAAGCAGCATAGTAGTCCATCTGACTTACGTACTATTTATAAGTCTTTTGAAGTAATAAAACAGCTTTGTGTGACAAAATGTACATCAAGTTTCATACGATTTTTTTTCAATAAATGAGGTGGTCTAATTCTCAAAACCTCATTCTAAATGATTTGTTCACCTCTCTGACTGATCTGATTCTTTAGTTGATTCACTGATGCTTTACTAACTGACTCAGTGTTAAACTGATTCAATGTCAAATTCAGTCACAGCAGTAAACAGCTCATTGGAAGTGAACATTAGTAGTAAATAATGAGTTCAGGTTTGGTTTGTTCATCAGATAAACCTACCATATTGCTTCAGAAGATTTGAAATGTAGTACACAATCAATGCGAACTGCTTTCGAGTCATTTGAATAAAACCTAAAGTCCCCATTCTTAGAAATTACATCATAAATACAACCAGTATATTAAAAATTTACCATTTTTTGTTCCACTGAGAAAACATGCAGGTCCGAAAATTCATTGTTGGGTGAACTATTCCTTTAATAATTATAATATAAATGACCCCCTCTCTGTTTAAGTCGATATACCACAGAGTATCATAACACTGTGATATTGTGCACCTAAAGAGGCCAGGAATTAATCTGAGGCAGCACTTCAGCCAAATTGATCAATTTCAAACAAGCACTCGAGTTTCTGCGAGGACTGAGACGCGGTCTACAGCACATCAGTGGGGGGCACATAATGACTCTCGGAAGCAGGTGAGGAGAAATGTTTCCACAGGAGACTCCTTGCTTCTCACTAAGAAACTATGAGTGGTTGCCACTGCAGTAATGCTCTAAAATCCTCGCTGTTGGCAAAATAAAAAGATCTAACATTAGATCTGAGATACACTGCCTTTCTGCCTTGCTCTCTGCAAGATTTAATTTACAATGGCCTTAACTGCAGGTGAAAGGTCCATTTGACACACAGACCTCGAGGTGGATGTGTCTATTAATTGTGTCTATTAATCATGATGTTTTTGCACCTTGAAGTACATTACAGTTTGTTATTAACTAACCTCATGTCGTTCCATCTTTCAAATCATAAAATTTTTTGAAAGGTGCATGTGTGAGAAACCTTTTGCGATGCATTGAGGCACTTTTTTTCTTTCTTTTTTGCAATCTTAATACAATTACAAATTAGTTCTGAGTGAGATTATCAGTGAATCATTAATGTGAATTTAATTTACTGTAATTAAACGTTCTCTTATAAGATCTAGAGTATGACTCTAAAAGACTTGTAATATAAAGCACAAATCATATGGTTTTACATTTTATCATGTTTGTGTGCCATACAGAATTGCATTGAGAATGCCATTTAAATCACAGTTCGATTCCTGAATATGAATCGAGGCAGCAAACAGATTGCAGAATTTGAACACAAGGAAGCCACGATAAAATGAATTGAAATAAATTTAATTAGAAACGCGGTGTTTGTCAAGACAAATCTGGAATGTTGGCAAAGCATTTGAAAATTTTTGAAAACAGACAGAATGACAGATGGAAGGATGGACAGATAAAATGAAAGAGAGAGATAGAACAATAGACAGACAGAAATAGATATATATGGATAGAACAACAGACAGAATGACAGACAGAGGAACAGATGGATAAAATGACAGACAGACGGACAGACAGACAGACAGACATAGATAGATAGATAGATAGATAGATAGATAGATAGATAGATAGA